>NC_134710.1:302804175-302881675 GCF_043290135.1 Rhipicephalus microplus
GGCGCTCGAGACTTTGTCCAGCAATCGGAAGCTCGATGACCCGGCTTGTTGCATAGAAAACAAAGCGGTTTTCCTTTGCTTTCGCTGATAGTGTCAACTTTAGCTGTAGCCATCGGTTTCCCTTTTTCGTCTTTTCCTCTAGCGAGATTCACAATTCCCTGGGCTTCCAAATATTGATCAGCCGTAGTTGCCAACGTGTCCAGGTTACGACATCCTCGCTCCTTCAGGAAGACAGCCAACTTCTCGTCGCACTGCCTGAGGAATTGCTCGGACACCATCTTGTCTCGCAGTGCATCATATGTTTTGGGAGTCTTCGCCAGCTCCTGCCAATGGTCGAAATATCCACAGAGACGTCCCGCGAACTGTCGACCTGTCTCAGTATTCTCGGGCCGGGCATCCCTAAACTTCGTGCGGTATCCCTCCTCTGTATAACGGAACCGCTGAAGGAGCGTCTGCTTGAGCTTTGCGTAGTCCGCAGAGTCTTCTGCAGACATCCGTCCTACCACGGTCAAGGCTTCTCCTGTTAGACACAAGCTCAGTGACAGGGCCCACTTGTCGGTTGGCCAGCCTTGGCTCGTGGCAACCCTCTCAAATCTCTGGATGTACACATCCAGTTCGTCCCTACTCTCATTGTAGGGCGGAATCATTTTGTGTGGGCTGCGGAAACTCTGACCACCACCCATACTATCGTCCGCAGAACTCGTGCTCGGACGCTGCGCTTCTGCGACACGACGTCACTCCTCGAGCAGGAGCCTTTCAACCTCCATGCGAGCTATTTCACGCTCATGCTCCGTTTGTGCTGCTAGACGTGCCTCCTCTTGATCTTTCGCTCTCTGGTCCCTCATTTCTTTTTCCTCAACGCTCACCCATGCCAGCAAAGCCTCTCCACTCAGCCCCATCTCCTTCCTTAGCTCAGCTAGCTTTCTCTTGTCGTCCATTCTCGTCTGCCACACACAAACAACGTGAGGCTCTCTGATGTAACGCGAGAGCTTAGTCCTGTCGCGGACGCCAGAAATTGTAATGGTTAAGGACGTTCGTCACTATGTTTGTTTATAGCGGACGAGAAAGGATTAACATGAACAATTTAAGCGAACAAAAGAAGCTTTATATTGTACACTAGAGAAGGAAGTGACAGGAGAAAATAAAACTATATGTCCAACCCTATACGCCAAGCATCACGCAACATGCACGAGAGTCAGACCGCCATTATTATGCGCAGAGTTCGATGCTACGCTAACTCAGTGTCCAGCGCGTATAGTTCTCGGTTCGTAAGAAGAAACCGCTGTCTCACAGTTTGGGTCCCCGTCGTCCCGACATGATGCGGTCGTCGACGTGCGCGAAAGCAAAGGTGGCACGGCTGGAACGGCTGACGGCACACGGATGCGCTACCGTGTGCAGCGCCGTTGAGTCGGACGTC
This sequence comes from Rhipicephalus microplus, assembly GCF_043290135.1. Lineage (NCBI taxonomy): Eukaryota > Metazoa > Arthropoda > Arachnida > Ixodida > Ixodidae > Rhipicephalus > Rhipicephalus microplus. The sequence goes on from NC_134710.1 coordinate 302,805,593, forward strand.
GCGGCCAACCCAGCAGTCAGGGTCGCAACTCCTGAGGTCCAGGATCAGGCCACGGCTCACGAGGACCACACCCGGTAGGCCTCACCCACGAACCTGGTCCCGGCCACTGCACCCAGGCAGGAGCCGTTCAGCAGGCCCCGTCCTTGGACCTTGTACAGGCCGACGGACTCGACCCCGAACAGACACACCGGAGCTCGACCTGGCCGACACGTACGCGTCCCACGTCCGGCTCAGGAACGCTGCCAGGAACTCGTCCTCTCGAGCGGCGCACCGCTTCGTCTGCCTTCGTGGCCTCCACCCTCGAGCTCTTTTTTGCACGCCCCTTCTTCTTCTCCTCTTCTTTTCCATTTCTTGTTATCGCCTTCGTGCCACCTGCCCTCCGCTCGTTTCTTCAGTTTTGGTTTAACGTTCCTCGACGTTTTTACGTCCTTTTTTTTTGCCACAAATCGTACCTAACACACCGTGCTTTTGTGTCCTTTCCTTACAATAACCTTTAAAAGTTGCAAAGCGAATGGCAGGCGTGTTCGCCGTATAGCCAAACGGGAAAGCTGGACACACTATATATCCTCAATAAACTCCTACACAGGCGCCAGCAAGGTTTATAATAGGGTGCTTAAACTTAAAAGACAAGGCCCTAATCCCTTCCCTTTGGTGAATGACTGCGGTGATACAATAGAAGAACAGGCAAACGCTCTTGGCGAACACTTCGAGAAAATGTCAAGCTCAGAAAACTATACCACTAAGTTCTTACGCCACAAAAGCATAGCTGAAAGTGTACCTCAGTGCCGGAACAAGCCTGTATCAGACGGATACAATAAACCACTAACACTATATGAACTGAAGCTTGCCCTTGGTTCCTGTGGAAGTTCTGCTCCTGGTTCTGATACAATTACCTATGAAATGATCAGAAATCTCCCTGATGAAACCCTGAACTGCCTTTTAGCACTTTACAACAAGATTTTCAATACCGGCAAAATACAGTCTTCTTGGAAAGAGGCAATAGTACTACCAATCCTTAAACAGGGCAAAGATCCCTCTTCAGTAAATAGTTACAGGCCTATCGCCCTCACAAGCTGCCTACTCAGTGTTTGAAAAAATGATTAACTGCCGCTTGGTCTATTACTTGGAATACAACGGCATATTGGACCCGTGCCAGTCTGGTTTCCGTACACCTAGATCCACAACTCACAATCTTGTCCTCAAGTCGTATATACGTGACGCATTTGTACACAATCAATACTGTTCAAGACAGTATTGATTGCGAAGGTCTGAGCAAGACCTTCGCAGTTCTTGCTCAGGCAAGGACTTCAGCTGCGAGGGTCTTGGGTCTTGCAGATTAATTTATCATCACAGACTTCAGCCAACGAAATGAAGGTTTTTTAACAAAGTGACATTCTTTTTAAATGCACCGTGTTTTAAATGGTTCGTAGATATTTGCTACACATCATTTGTTTTAATTTAATTTTTAAACTAATAACCGAAATGAAACAACACTTGTACTGACGTTCTTTGGCCTTAGATGCCCTAGCGCCAATAAAACTTAACGTAATAAAATAAGATCTATGACTACAGCGGCATCTTAAGCTCAACCTAAAAATATAGAGGGAAAGTGCCTCTGAAATTACTATGAAATTACATAGTTAGACTTCACTTATTTTCTCATAATCTGAAAACTACTTGTGGTACAGTAAAATAATTACATTTTTGAAAACAGGAGAAAAACATAATACACACTTAATTTCAATAAAATATCTGTAATAATGAAAATTACTTTTTTAAGACCAGTACTCTTAATTTCTTAACAGTACTATTGAGGGAAAAAAAAACATGAATCTGATGGGGTATTGAATTAAATATAGTTTATTTATTTTTTGCTAAATCTTTTCAAGCACTTAGTGTCACTTTTATGTGCAGTGGTCTCTAATTCAACCTTTGTGCACCTTGCACCAACTGTGCCAAAGTTAATATTTTTCGTGCTCAGGCAGCTGTGTAATGTTCATGGCTTAAAATATTCTTAGTTCGGCATCAGATACACATAGCTTCTTGCTGTAAAACACCCTTCCCCATTTACACTAATGTGCGTGTCCTCGTATTGACTTTGCTAAAATGTATGTGTAGTCCTTGTTATTGATAGCTCCGCATTTTGTCTATAATCTGGAAACTCATCATTTTTATTTGGGAACTGTTAATAATACATAGAGCAGTGATCTTTTAAATGAGCCCTTATAAGAAGTGATCTTTTAACCAAGCCCTTATTGTTATGCCATGCCGCTGTACCGTTTCAGGCATCGCGCACTGCAAACAGGTTGTACACCCATAATGATTTCTGGCATTTTACGTGTGAAATTATGAGATGTATTTATGCATATTAAGAGTCAAACAATCTTTGCACTACGAAGTCTTCTATGGCATTATCATTGCGCGAGAGTCTTCGACATACCACTCATAGTGTTAAGCCTAAATAAGCGAGCGTGCATCGGGCACGAAGTGGTGCTGTCTCTGCTTACTAGCATTGCAGAGCTTGTCGTGCACCTTCATTTCGAAACAAATCGCTCTCAGCATGTAAAACTTTCCTACTGTTTCCGGTCCATGCACCTCTTACAAATCGTGCTTTCTAGTGGTGTGGGCAGGCCCACTAATTTGACAAAGAGGTGCAATGAGAAATTTGGAGCGCCACTACTGTGTGAGTTTCTCCATGTTTACAGACTAAAAAAATGTAATTGTGGCTTGTGGTGGCTTCATTGTTAATTTCAAAGTGCAATGTAAATTTGTTTCTTTAAATAATAAATGTGTAAATTAGTGGGAAATAAACAGTATGTAGTCGAGTTATCAGTACTTGAAGGACCTGTCGTGTCTGACAAAGAGCAGCCAAACAAACGGTGAGCGGAAACTGTGGCTTTATTATGCCAGCAACTAACACGATGGGCGAACTGCCCACGACAATGTTACAACAAGGAGTGCTCGCGCCAGCTAAAATGCTGGCGCTATTGAAGCACAGCAATGCTGACAACACAATCCGTGCAGGGCTGTAGCGCGAAATTGTGGCCGAGCCTTATTGCGCAGGCGCACGACATATCTCCCCTCCACTAGCTTTCGGGGGGGGGGGGGGGGGTGTACAAATACCGGTGGCCTTGTTTGGAAACTGATTAGCAGCCAATGGCTGCTCTACCAGTTCGCTCATGCCGGTAGGGCTTGTATTCACCATCACGAGGGCCTCTGCTTGAAAGTCTCCGTTGGTAATCACCAAGTTGTCTGAGTCCGGAGCACCCACTATATGATTCCGATGACGCACCCACTCGAACACACTATGAGGAGTCAGGACAAGATAGTACACTGGGCCGGTGCGAGCAAGCACAGTAGTACTGTACCACCTCGGCTACGGTGGAAGTTGTGGACACGCACGATGTCACCTTCGCGGAACGTGCTCTCGCGATGTCTGGGGCGACTGGCTTACCAGAACTGTGTCTGTCACCGAAGGCCTCACGAGATCAAGCCTTGTTTTGAGGCACCTCCCCAACAGCGAAACAGAGGGTGCCTCTGCCGTAGTTTCTTGCGCAGTGTTGCGGTATGTCAGGAAGAAGTCGGCGAGTTCCGACAGCGACATGGAATGGCTGGACTTGCGAAGTGCGGCCTCTAGCGTCCGAACAAAACGTTCTGCCAGAACGTTGCTGCTTGGATGCTAAGGGGCTGTTCGCACGTGCCGAGTTCCTACTTGCTGCAGGTACTTCTGGAAATCTGCAGAAGTAAACTGGGTGCCGTTGTCCGACACCAAAATTTCGTGGAATCGAAATCTGCAAAATAGTTGATTGACAATATTTTTATGTTATTATTTGTATGTAGGTTGTGCAAACACATCTATCTGTTCTTTTTATGCTCCCCGCAGGGGTGTCCGCGTAAGCAGGCATTTGGTGTATAGTGACACCACGGGCCTGAGCTAACGGAAGGTTTCGACTCCTTCCCACACCTAGCCGTGCGTGTCTGAGCCGTGTTCGGAGAAAAGGGGATCCTGGGGGTTAAGCCGATGCCTGATAGTTGGACTTCTAAGGCCCCCCGGCAGAGGCAACATGCTTCTTTAGGTCCAGCTTCACGTAAACAGCACCCGGGGAAAATCGGCAGTCGTCTTTTCCTGCCTCTCTCTCTCCTCAACTTTGTCTTTCTCTGTCACTTTTTATCTTTCCTGTCTACTTCTCTCTTTTGTTTACTTCCGATCTTTACTGGCGTCAAGGGTTAACCTTGTGTGGATGCCCAGTCTTGGCTATTTCATATTAGGTTATAGCAGCGCTGTATAACTGGCGTTGACAGGATTTTCCCTGTATCTCCTGCCACATCCCCTGGTTAGACTCAGTGGTGGGCAACTGTCACCCCTGCCTAACCTAAACCACCCGTTATGTTAAGTGCATCCTCTTTCAAAGCTTATCGTAATCTGAAAAGGTTACGCACCGAAGCAGCCATCACGTTCTTTGCAAAGACCAACGAACACTTTCCAAAATATTGTGTAATAGATGTAATATTATGTAATACATCTGATGTAAAAGTCAGAACTATCTATCCACTTTTTGTAGCAAGAAACTTAACAGAGAAACTAACCCCCGAATGCAGAGATGTTACTTGGCTTGCGCGTTCGACATGACTTGAAGTTGGCATGAATCAAGCAGCAGACTTCAAAACGCCCAAGTCGGCCTTTGCGCTTCATAGATGCTCAGGCTGTCTTGCTTGGTCAAGTCAAGAAGGAGCTTCAAAACGGAAACACGTTGCTCGCCTGGTAACGAGGTTAATAATGAAGTTGTTCGCGTAAGGCACGTGTTACATCAAGAAAAGATGGTACATTTCAAAATAACTATAAATATGAGGTGCCACAAGCATTTTTTTTTTTTTTTTTCATTTTACGGCTGTTGAACTGCGCATCGGTGCCCAAATGCGCACCGATGCGCAGTGTTATTTTTGTAAAGCGTCTGTTGCCTGCTGATCCTAGTGGCCACCCAAATGCAGCGCGTTTCTTTACGCTTGCTTGTTTGAAGGCGAAACAAGCATTGTGTTGGGCTCTTTCGTCTTTTTTTTTTTTCAATCGAACGCCATGGCGCGTATTTGTGCTGACCTGGCTCGCGAGGTTACGCGATTTTTAAGGTATTCGCCCTTCTATTTGTCTGTGCGCATGCTTATAGCAGGCTAGGTCGCAGTTATGAGAAAAAAAAAAAAAAACAACAAGTTCAGGGAACAAAAGTGATTCGTATTCTTTTGTTGAGCTTGGTGAACGAGAAAAAGCGGAGGTCAAGACATTGCCTTAGGCAGAATTTTGTCTCGCGGGCTGCAGCAATGTCTCGCTGTATGATGGTGAAGGAGGAAGCACGTGGTCAAGAAACCCATGATAGGGGCATCTCTCTTTTCTTTTATTTTGTGGAATTTTTCGTAGCGTTGTACTGCAAAAGATGCCTTGTCCAAGCGAGAAACAGTGCCCTGGATGGGACGAAAGAATAGACGAGGCACACAGACACAGCGTTGCGTCAATTTTGTACCGAAACAGACGGAAAGTTTCGTCATGTTTTAGAAAGATAGAAATAGCCTTTGCGGTTACGGAACACGTCGACGTTGTCACCACCGGGACTATGAATACGCACGTGTGTGTATTCGACACATCCTGTAGCGCCATGAAACTCGGCCACTCCATGAAAGTCCCGCATAACTATAGGAAGTGCCGCTGGCTGCGGAAAGCACACCAGCATCGCGTACAGGTGCTTTGTAATAAGAAGCGTAACTTTTCTGACTGCACGACACACTGTCGACTACAGAATGCGGACGAGATTCCCGGTTACTGTTTGAAATGTGCCAGCGTCGCAAAACCTGAGTGCCATCATTAGCTGTAATACTGGAGGCAGAGGCTGTCTTCAGTCGTCCCCACTTTTGCGGAGCGGGAACATAGCCAGCAGCTGCCGCACGGCGTTCTTCGTGAATCCCTATCGAGCGTGTAATTGTTGCTCGTCGTACAACTCCATCAGATTTCCTCGGTCAAATAAAGCGAGTCGGGGAATCTTCGGCAGGCAGTGCGCCTCAGAAAATGTTATGTTTATGGCAAGGCAAGCAAACTCGATAGCGGCCAACCTCCGCGCGACGTCCATTCGAGAGGTGGCCATGTTGGAATAATACATGAATCACTTTCAAGCTAGCCCCGCAGCTGACTTGAAACTTGTCCTGGCTTCGACCGAGCCAAGTCGCCATCAAGTCATCCACAAGTTTGAGAACGATTTATGGCAAGGGGCTAGACTTTCTTGAGTCAAAAAGTACGAGTCAAGTAACATCTCTGCATTCGGGGGTAGGTCCTAGCTATAAGGCCTCTAAGATGGCTAGCAGAGATCTGCTGCTTGAACTGCGAGACAGGAAGCAATATTAAACTTTCCCTAATCTGACATTCATTGGAAACATGCCTATCGCAGCCAGTCCACCTAGGTCTATGGATACTGTTTGAAGTGTTGTCTGTGATGACGACCTCCTGAACATAACTGAAGCTGAGCACCTCAACGGAAGGAAAGCGCAAGATGTTGTAAGCGGTCAAAGAATAAAGATGAGATGGTACTACACAAAAAAGCCAATAAAACACATTATGCTTACATTTGAACCCAGTGAACTGCTAGAACACATTGAAACAGGCTACACTAAACTCCAAGTGCAGCTATACGTACCGAACCCACGAATGTGCTTCAAGTGTCAACGGTACGGTCATGGCTCCCTTGCTTGCCGAGGGCAATCCACATGTGCCAAATGTACATCAGAAGACCACATCTCCGAAAACTGCGATTCTCTATGTCACTGTGCATACTGCGATGGTGACCACCCAGCATACTCCCGATCTTGTCCCGTGTGGAAGAAGGAAAAGGATATAATTACATTAAAAGTGACGGAAAACATCTCCTTCGGGGAGACTAGGAGGAGTTTCTCACCGTTCTACGGCACAACCTAGGCTGATGTGGTGCGTCGGGGCTGCGCTGCACCAGCCTCCGCCACTTCCCGGCTTGCGCCGAGTGAGCCGACGGCTGTGGCAGCTGTCCCCAAAGCAGCAGTAGTTAAGTCAACTCCTCTAACTCGGGAACAGGAACTGGTGACTCCAGGGCCGTCGGGTCACAAGGCCTTGTCACACCAGGCGTGGCCCCAAACTCTAACTTAAGAAGCACATGTGCGGTCTTGCAGTGCCTCTCAGGAGGCAATGGAAACAGCATTGATACCTCTGCTGCTGCAACACTGGTGCAGTTCTCTGGACTGTGCCAAGAAAACAAAAAAGCCAACAACAGGGCCGGATGATGGTTCTGCCTCTTGAACGCAAAAGTACACTCCACCTCTTAAAGTACACCCAGCACCATTCTATGCTCATCATGCTGACACAAATACTGCAGTGGAACATCCGAGGCCTTCTTTGCAAACTCGATGACCTACAAGAACTGCTCTACAAGCTCTAATCCACAAATTCTGTGTGTACAAGAGACCCACTTGAGGGCGAAACACACAAACTTTCTACTGAATTTCATCATTTTCGAAGGGATCGACATGATGCCATGGCATCGTCTGGTGGTGTAGCTGTTATTGTTAATCAAGGAATAGCATGCATGCATTTACCTATTCAAACTTTCCTTGAGGCAGTGGCTGTTCGAGCCGTTATCTTTAATAAACTCACCACGATCTGCTCTCTCTACATGCCCCCAACCCACAATTTACGAAAACATGGAATTCCAGTCTCTAATAGATCAGTTACAAGAACCTTATCTATTCCTTGGGGACTTCAATGCACATCGCAGTCTCTGGGGTGATTTTCTTGATGTGTGACGACGCCTAATTGAACGATTCCTTTTCTCTTCTGGCGCGTGTCTTTTGAATCAGAGTCCCAATATATTACAGCCTCGCAAATAGAGCATTCTCATCCAAACATCTTAGTATTGTATCTCCGTCTCTCCTTTCCCTTCTCAACTGAGAAGTTATTGGAAATCCCTATGGAAGTGACCACTTCCTAATAATTCTAAGCACACTAATATCTAACCCATGTCTTCCACATGTTCCTAAATGGCATACTGATGCAGCAGATTAGGAACAGTTTCGAAACCTCACTCTAAGTTGGACTGACGTGTGTACAGCCAAAGCACCTTTAACTTGAACGCTCCGACGCGTGGCCTTGGCTCGCTTGGACTGAGGTCAGTGCCACCAAGCTTTGAAAATGATATGCTTGCTGCAGTTAAAGATAGATGTAGTGTGCGTCGGTTTCACTAGTAAGTTTCTGTTTCCAGTCTGCCTGACCGGCGGGTCAAATGCATTCACTTCGCATCCTGTTTTTCACCACGTTTCGCACGTAGCTACGTTATTGCGCGCACTCGTGGCATTCCTTGTCTTATATATATCTCGGCAATGAACCATAGCGTGTGACAGCTCACACACCTTTTGTATTTGAATTCGCAGCTGCTGCTCAAAAACAATTGCATATATAAAAAGCAGAGCAAATGCACGTATTTGTAAAAGTTGCACAATAAATCTGAAATGCAGTGGCATTTTTCATGTTCTGCTTCAATCATTTTCAGACAGTGTGAATTAAACTCTTCTTGTAATTTAGAGTGTGCCTTCCTGCTCGGTTCACACTGCACGAAAGATGTCTTGGAGCACGGCATTTGTGCAAGTAAGATATATCTGGGGTTTAGCGTCCCAGAACCATGATTTGATTATAAGATAAGATGGCAGTTTAAGCTTTTACACGATAACTACGCACGTAAATTTCTTTGTTTGCGTTGTATCGATGCATCTTTCTTGCTGAGTACACGCACAAGTATTGCACTTCATACATCTTCTGTGCAGCGTGAGCTGAACAGAAAGGCACACTCTAAATTGCAAGAACAATTCAATTGACACTGTCTGAAAATTGCGAATCAAAACAAGAACAACGCCACTGCATTTGAGATTTATTACAGCGAAAGCTGTTATGAGATCACAACTCAGGTCTTGCACAGCACCGTAGTTGTCCGCCGCCATTGCCGCCACCACCTGTGTCCGTAACGCATCGCGCGAAATAGAAAAAAATCCTAGTACTAATGACACAGGGGGGGCTCGAGCCCGGGGGTGCTGGGTGCCAGCCTAGTATTCTACCACTGAGCCATGCCGGTGCTTGGGACTTCTTGGCAAACTTGTCTTAGGCCGGCTTGATGCCGGCAAAGCAATCTCGTTCATACGACTTATAAAGCATTTTAAAACAATGAATGTACAAGCAGTCGTCAATGCAAATAGTGTAATGAGTGGTTCTTACAATGCTCCAACCTATTACAAAAGCTTGTTTTAGTTCAGCTATAAACTGTGACGCATAGCCACTTCAGGCATAATTCCTCATCATCGTCAGCCACAGCATGAATTGGCACAAAATTTCTTGCAATAGTTTAGCGGATAGCAAGAAACTTCTCATAAGAATGACAAAAAATAGCATAGTGGATGCCAGCCTACTACCCTAAAATTTTATTACTAATGCTTTAGTGCACATCAAGCAAGTGAGCTTGCAGCCGTTACCCAATGATTATTTAGAAAAGGCTCTGAAAGGCTGCTCGTCGAGCTTTTGCTGTGACTGTGCTGCACCTTCCGCGCAGACCTGGCATTTTTTTTATTGTTTTTACAGCTGCAATGAGCATGCGTTTGCTTTGCTATTTATACATGTGATTCCTTGCTGCGAATTCAAACTCGGTAAAGTGCGTAAGCGGCCGCACGTAGTGGTTCATTGTTGAGATAAGCATACAACGAATGCCATGGGTGTGCGCGATAACGTAGCCACGAGCGAAATGTGGAGAAAACGGGATGCAAAGTCGGTGCATTCGACCCGCCGGTCAGGCAGACTGGAAACAGAAATTTACTAGTGACACCGACGCGCGCTACATCTATCCTTAACTGCAACAAGCATATCATTTTAAACGCTTGGTGGCATTGACGGCTGTACCTCATGAGGCCTTTCAGCGCTACAAAACAGGAATAGAAAACGAGAAACTGGAACGAAAATGTACAAAATATGAAGCATATAATGAGCCTTTTTGTTTACCTGAACAACTGTCATCGCCTAATTCCTGCAATAAATCCGCCCCATATTCAGACCGGGAAATGTATAAAATGCTGAAAAACCTACCTCTCGAAACACAAAAAACCCTACTTTTTCTGTGCAATGCTATCTGGTTTTCCGGAGAGATGTCTACTTTTGGAAAGAGGGGGCTATCTATTGTCATCTCCATTTTAAAACAAGGCAAGGATGCATCCTTCGTCGCCAGCTATAGGCCCCTTGCGCTAACAAGCTGCCTATGCAAACTTTTCGAAAGATGATAAACTGCAAGCTTTTAGATTTTTTTGAAACAAGCAGTCTGCCCCTGACCAATTCCAGTGTGTTTTGAGAAGGTAGATTCACCACTGACCACCTGGTACATATCAAGACACAGATTCGAGATGTTTTCATACTCAGTCAATACTCTCCTTCTTTGTTCGTCGACATCGAAAAGGCTTGTGGCACCACATGGCGCTTTACAATATTGAGAGACTTATCCAATCGTGGTGTGCGTGGTAGAGTGCTAATCATAATGGAAAGTTAGTTGTTCATCCAGACATTTTGTGTTGAAGTAGGGTAGCTGTACAAGAAACAGAAGTGCCTCAAAGTGGTGTACTTAGTTATACACTTTTTACCATCAAAATGAGCTTCTTGTGTTTTTACGTCCCACGAAATCTGTTTTACTGCACATATGTTGACGATGTGCAAATTGGTTTTAAGTCGTGCAATCTTCCAATGTGTGAGCTGCAAGTCCAGCTAAGTCTGAACTAGGTCGCAAAGTGGACAGAAGAGAATGATTTCAGTTTTAATGCTCAAAAAAGCCCCTGCATCCTATTCACCTGCAAGCGAGGCCTCCATCCTGAACCAGATATTGACCTGCATGGTCAACATCTCTCCGTGAAGACCGAGCACAAATTCATAGGCCTAATCCTGGATAGTAAACTTTTGTATCATATATAAAGTATTTAAAAAATAAATGTATAAGAACAATGAATGTTTTGTGACACACTACATGGGGCAGTGACAATGTCTGATTAACTTGTATAAAAGTCTCATAGGCACTCCCTCAGACTATGGGGCAACAATATATCAGTCGGCAGCATCAAGCACCCTGCGAATGCTAGATCCTGTCCACCTCCTAGGCATTTGCCTATCTATGGGTGCCTTTCATACTAGCCCCTTAGAAAGCCTCTGTCTTGAATCGAATGAGTGGTCACTCCTTTTTCAAAGATCCTACTTAGCATTTGTATATTTTTTCAAGGTAAACACAAACAAGGAACACCCTTTGTACTCCACTGTCAACGATTTATCCACTTTTACCCTTTTTCATAACCGTCCCTTTCTGCGAGAGCCCTATGCACTTCATGTAAGGGGCCTAGCTGAGGAAATGGGTCTGTCTATTCAGGAACACTGAAATCTTTGGCTGTGGCAGTGGCACTTAATAGACTGATGTGTCCTGTGGTGAAGTTTGAAAGCACGCTCCTATTGCACATATTCATACATACTTCCTTGAACTAGAGTACAAGTACAGCTGTCCTGAATTTTTTACAAATGCCTTTAAGTCTTGCACGTCTGTGTCATACGCAGTAGTCGGTCCATCTTTTTCAGATGTCGGAATTCGGCACCCTTATACAAGGTTTTTCACAGCAGAAGCTGATGCGATCCTTCAGCCATAAAACACATTAAGAAACTAAAGCTCCAAAAGGCAGTAAAATACACTGATTCCCTGAGTGTAGTAAAAGCTTTAAAAACAATGAAAATAAACAAAAACCCACTCTTTATTTCTCTAAACACAATCCTATGCAAAATTTACACGCTTAGACAACATGTCGTGGTGTGCTGGGTGCCAGGGCACCGTGAGACCCATGGAAACATGTTGGCAGATCAGCTAGCAGCATCTGCCCATGAAAGCGCTGCCAATACAGCCATAGCTGTCCCTGCACTTGACCTGAAGCGCTACCTTAAACGAAAGCTGAGGGGTCATCGGCAGCGATCATGGGACAGGCAAACACAGAAGAAACTTCATCTCATAAAACCACATCTCGGGAATCGGCCACCAGTATCGAGGTCACGTCACACAGAAGTAACACTTACCAGATTAAGAATAGGGCACACACATAGTACACACTCATACTTTTTGTCCGGTGCTGATCTACCTCTTTGTAATAAGTGCAACCACTCACCATGCTACATATTCTTATCCAATTCACTGAACTCGATCACAAAAAAAAACACTTCCTATCTATCTTCCGAGACCATATGCCACTTCATCCATTGATGCTCATAGGCAGCGAACCATTTTTTAAACCTCAGTCATTGTTTGCGTTTTTGAAAGAAGTTGAGAACTTTCACATCATATACCCAGGCAACCTATAGCATGACCTCTGAAGAGAGGCTGTTGCTGTGGTATTTTTATTATAGAAAGTGCCGGTCTCCCTGCCTTTAGCCACAGAGGCCTTGAGGAGGCACTGGTGCTATTGTCCATCTTTCGCCTGTATATATCATGACCATCTGTAACTCATTACGCACCCACATATCATGCCACGCATAATTTCCCCAATTATACTATCTATGCACAGCTTTTATGCTTTGATTTTAGGCCTCTATACAGCCATAATAACCCTGTCATTGCAACATTGGTCACTACCAACGCCACATAAAAGACATGGCACTGTTTGGCCACCTATGGCTTTTGCACCTTAAAACCCCAATAAGCATCTCATTTTTTTTATTCTCTTCTTACACCATGCCCTGTTAGGCCTGTAAGGTATTTTGAATAAATAAATAAATAAGTAAGCATGAAATGGTCACTTCAGTGGTGGTTGTGCACATTGGAAACGCTTCTGGCCAATTTGAATGATCGTAAACTACAACCAGGTAAATCATTTCACTTATGGAACCGGGAAAATCTACATGCACTCGCTGCCAACGGTGTGTAGGCCAGGCCCAATTATGCAAAGTTGCTTTAGGTGGCAAATTGCTATTGGATTCGCACGACGCACAAGATGCAATGAAGCACTCAATACAGTCGAACATGGATATATCGAACCCACATATATCGAATTTTCGAGCATATTGAACTAGTAAGTTACCCCCTTGAAATTCCTCTCGAAATGTATGGAAATTCGCACGTCTATATCGAACAGTAGTTTTATCCTACTTCAGATAAATCAAACACCGCGCAAGCTGGAAGGTGCGCTTCAGCGCTTGCCGTGCCTCGCCATTTCCGCGGCAGCGTGGCTTCGCGCGTGAGTTAGAAAGTGCGTTATGGAACTCGCAGTGCCGGGCGACCTCTGCGTGGTGCCATGCTTCCGCCAAAACCCAAAACGCTCGAAAAAAGCTAAGGGTGGGAGGGCTCGGACAGCACAGTCTATAACTTGTGCAACAGCTTTTTTTTTTTTTTCGTTTCTCTCTCATGTTTTCTGCCCCGTCGTGGTGATCTAGTGGCTAAGGTACTCGGCTGCTAACCCACAGGTCGCGGGATCGAATTCCGGCTGCAGCGGCTGCATTTTCGATGGAGGCAAAAATGCTGTAGGCCCGTGTGCTCAGTCAGATTTGGGTGCAAGTTAAAGAACCCCAGGTAGTCGAAATTTCCGGAGCCCTCCACTACGGAGTCTCTCATAATCATGTGATGGTTTTAGGACGTTAAACCCCACATATAAATCAATCTCTCATGCTTTCTCCGTGTAACCATCGACTCGGAAACCAGAAACGAAAAAGCCGACGTCCTCCTCCTTTTGTTTTTTATTTTTTGTTGCTGTTTTGCGAGTTTGGATTAGCCAACCCTAGCTCGCGCCTTTTGCTGTTGCCCTTGCAGGTGGCCATCGCCTCGTGAGCACTCTGTTGCTTCCATTGTCGCGTCGTCTGCGTACCACCACAAGTGCAGTGTTAGTGTTCAGAGTGTACAGGTGTGCTTAGTGTGCACAGCCTCTGTAGAGTCCTTGAATTACTGACTTCTTGTGTAGCTATGGCCAGCGTCAAGAAGCACAAAACCTTTGACTTTGCGACGAAGTTGAAGGCTATTCAGCATATTGAGGCGGGGGAGAAATGTCCGACCATTGTGGACAACTTCGGGATACCACGGAGCACTCTGAGTACCTTGTTGAAGAACAAGGCAGATATCAAGGCAAAGAAGGAGGAGCGGTGAACGTTGAGAGCCTGTCGTGTGCACGCTCTTGCCCACGAGAATGTACAAAAGGCTTTCTAGGCCTAGTTTTTAGAAGTGCATCCAAAGAACATTCTGGTGGATGGCCTGATGCTGATGGCCAAAGCCAAATGGTTTGCCGCTCCACTCGGGGAAGACAACTTTGCCAACAATAATGGGTGGCTTCACCTATTTAAGCAGTGCTACAACATCGTTGGCAAAACCATTTCTGGCAAAAGCGAAGCTGTCAGCAGCCAGGACATCTAGCAGTGGATGACGGAGTGGCCAGAACTCTCCACAAAGTTTTTTCCGGCAGGGACCTTCAACGCCAACTAGACCGGTCTTTTTTGACGAATGTTGCAGAGCAAGACTCTCGACGTCCATTGTAACATGTGTCGCCGGGGCTAAATGAGTAAAGTTCATGTGAGCGTTCTGCTGGCAGCCAACATGGATTGGTCTCAGAAGTTCCAGCCCTTTGTGATCAGGAAAGCAAGGGTACCGCACTGTTTCAAGAACTGTATGCAGCTCCCCGTTTGCTATGCCTCAAACAAGAAGGCGTGGAGGACGCATCAGCTGTTTATCGAATGCCTGCAAGCATGGGACGTTGCGCATGCCCTTTTGTGGACGACTGCTCGGCCCACCACACCACATGCTAGCTCAAAGACATCGAGCTGAAGTTTCTGCCGACCAGCACGCCGACACAGTGGCAACCGCCTGACCATGGCATCATCAATTTCTTCAAGGTGGGCTACAGGAGACGACTCCTTGATAGGCTGCTGGTCAACCTCGGCATGGACACTGAGCTGGAGGTTGACCTTCTTGATGCCATACAAGTAATGATAGGTGGCTGGCGAGACGTGAAGACGGACGCAGGGGTCAACTGCTTCCGCAAGGCAGGCTTCGAGATAGTGGAACTTGGGGAAACCGGTAAAGGCTGCGACGATGAGCGCATTGACGATGCGTTTCGCGAGTTGTCATCCTTCTTACCGGCTGCAGTTTCACACAGTGTCTTTGGACGATTTCGTGGAAGCGGACTGCAATGTCTAGGCTGTTGCGAGCCTCTCTGACAAGGACATAGTAGCCGTGGTTTCAGGGACCCAGGATGCCGAGGCCTATAGTTCAAGTGATCAGGAGGATCGTCCGGACGAGGCGCTGGCTACACGCTCATACTCAGCCACTGAAGTTGGCAGTAGCGTTAGGCGTCATTTACTGTTGTATCGGCGACATGGAGGGAAGAGGGCTGTCGCACCTGCACTGCCTTGATAAGATAAAAACTAGCGTCTTCAACTTCATTTTAAAAACAAAAAAGCAGGCCAAGATAAGCAATTTTTTTTTCACACAAATAAATCATTCTGTTGCAGCGTGTGTGGGGAATTAGTTGTCATTCTTGAATGTGCCTATTGTAAGTGATGGTCCACTACAGGTAAGCTCTCGGGGCGTGTATTTTTTTATATTGAATTTTTTATACATCGAACTAATTTGCGATCCTTTTCAAGTTCGATATATCCATGTTCGACTGTATCATTATCGATGGTAGGCCTTCAAACATAGCTCCTTGCTAGTTCTTTGGTGCACACAAGACCTGGATGACCTTGGTGTGACTCGAACGTGCGAAATTTTTTGGGGATGAGTATTTGCATCCCAAGCATAACATCCTCGATGTATAGACTGTTGGAGTCGTCCATGGAAAAAAGGTATGATCTTCTCATGGATACTGCGTGACCAGCCTGACAAAATGTACTGTGTCACTGTACGCACTAGAGCATCACGTGAAGTTTCGCTAGCTATGCCATCGCGTTTGACCGGTATAGCGTCAAAGCGAAGGCCATAAAAGGATTCTTCCGATTCTTCCTGGTCTTTGACAGTTGGTTGTGCGACTGGAAGCTTTGATGAACAATCTGTGTCAGTGTTTTGCACAGAAGGCTGGAACATTAATGAAAAGGAATAGGTGGACAAACCAACTGCCTGTAATTGTAGTCTTGAGGCAGCAACTGGTGGTATGACCGAAAATTGTAGCCAATTGCTTGTGGTCGGTGAGCAAAGCAAAACACCTTGCATACAGGTAGTAATGAAACATTTTCACACCGAATACAAGGTCTAGCGCTTGCTTTTCTAGCTGCCTATAGCCCTTCTCAGCTTGGCTCAAGTTGTGCAGGGTATAGGCTACTGGCTTTATATGACCGTTCGGGAACACCTGTGACAAAGATGCACCTACCTCGTAATCACACGCATCACAAGATAACATTAGGGGTGTGCCAAGATGGGAGCAGATGAAAGCAGCTTCTTCATTTGCTGCAAAGCATGATTGCAATCTTTATTCCACTTCTAGGCTATGTCTTTTTGTAGGAGCCTGTTCATGGAAAAGAGAACAGTAGATAAGATTGGAACAAACTTCTCCTAGTAATTTATAAGACCAAGCTGTGACTGAAGCGGGTGCTTATCGGCTGGTGCCGGTGCCTTGGCTATTGTGGCCAGTTTGTCATCTGTTGGATGCATGCCGTCTCTGTTGATTATACGGCCCAAATACGTCGGCTCATCGTGATAAAATTTGCACCTCATTGGCTTTACGGGCAAGCCCCATTCTGACATCGTGAAAAGAAACAGCGCAAAAAACGAGAGACCAGACGAAGAAAGACATACACAGAATGCTGACTTAAAACAGAAGCTTTATTCTTCAAACCACGCATATATACTTATGTAGTGGAACGAAAAAACAAGAAACACAAGTGATAAGCAAAGAAAAATGAAAAATGAAGATTATGAAACCAATTCTCATAGCTCGTGCAATCAGCCAGATAAGAAGACAACTTCCTTTTCTTAAAGGGCAGTCTTTTCAAAACTACATCGAGGCTTCGCAGATGCTCTTCTCTTCAGCGGCCTGTAATCAAGATGTCGTCGATCTAGCAAAAACACAAAGTTCAGAACCTTCAAGACGTTATCTATGATCTCCTGGAAAATTGCGGGGGCAGATGTGATCCCGAAAGGCAGATGATTTACGGCGTAAAGTCTGTTGTGTGTGTTGAGCATGAGGTACCGTTTTGAAAGCGGGTTCATTTCCACCTGTTGGTAAGCCCCTGTTGAGATCAGTTTTGAAAAATTGCTGTCCCCCAGCTAGGGCTGCAAACAACTCATTGGGCTTAGGCAATGGGTTATGTTCTACGTCGCGTACGGGGTTGAGCATCAAGTTGTAATCGCAACATACTCATCGATTCGACCCATCATGCTTCTTGACTGGCACTACAGGAGTGGCGTACTCGCTATTTGTTACCGGCACCAACACGCCCATCTGTACCTGTATTGACAACTCATCTTCCTCTGGTGCGTTCAGGGAAAATGGCACACTGTGGGCTTTGAAAAATTGTGGTGTTTTACCTTCCTTAAAAATGACTTTCTTTCTCCCCTCAGATGGTTCCTAGCTTGTTTGATAAAACATAAGAAATTGTCAAGCAAGCTTTGCAACTCGGGGGGAGGGTTCCGCACTTAGAGATGGTTCAGAGAACTGCTTTAGCCCGTGGACTTTGTTCCCGTTGACGCAAATTTGCTGAAGCCAGTTGTGCCCAGACTATGCTGGACCACTTTGAGGAAGCACGTATAGTGGTGACCACTGGTATTGATAGTTATGCTCAACTTGTAGAAAAGCAAAACTGCATGGCTTCACAGGTTCCCCAGTATAGCTCCTCAGCTTTAGGCTAGTCCTCCTTAGTGGCACTGACGGGAAAAATGAACGAAATTGACTCGGGAGTGTTACCGAGACAGCAGCTCCTATTTCAAGCTCCATTTGTAAAGGACTCTTTTCTACAATTACGCTAAGCATAATAGGCTCTCCTGTTTCAACCTCCCTGGCCACCGCACTTCAAAGGGGCTGTTCCAACGGCTGCAAAACTCGAACGTGTGAGGCTGTTTGCTTTCCCTTATGCTGCTGCTGCTTCCGATACCAGTATTCTTGTAGAATATGCCCTTTCTTGTTATAGAAAAAAAAATCTGGTCGCATTAATGCAATTAATGCACAGCTATGCTTTGGCCTTGTGGTTTGAATTACAGCGGAAGCATTTCGTTGTTTCCTTAGTCGGCAACTGATGAACTTCGAACTCGCTACCGGGCATTGAGTGCATAGCAGTAGCATTAACAAGCGCAGTTTCAAAGGCTGAAGCATGAACAGCTCATTTAAATGGTAGTTGCTTGTCCTCTAACACCAAGTGTCTCTGAATGTAAACTCACAGTAAACAACAAACAGATCTGTCTCTGAGTGGCTCATCGAAAAACGCACCGAACTCGTACGCTTGGGCCGGTGCCTGTACCAAGTACTGCTGTATGGTTTCATGTTCTTTCTGAATTCGACAATGAAACTTCGATCGCTCGCCTATGACTGACCGTTCAGGGGATTAATGTTTATAGAGCAGCTCGCACAAGCTTTCCAGAGAATGTGAGGATGGCTTTGTTGGGGCGATAAACCACTTAAGAAGCTAATAAGTCAGCGGACCTATTATACTGATGAACACAGAAGCATCTACCTTCCATTCATCACGGACATCGTTGGCTCGAAGATAAGCCTGCTCACGCTCCTCGTAGCTAATCCAATCACCTGTCGAGTTATCAAATGGCTCTACTTGCCCCTGCTGAAAACTTGCGGTTGCCTTCGCCTTGGCCCTGTCGCCTTGGCCCCTGATTTTTTAACACCTGTCACTCACAGAAACCGTCTATGCTATGCGTAATCAGTTACTAATCCTTCAGCATAGTGTACATCTTGTGTATTGCAGTGAAACCTGCATGTGACTTGCGTAAACCGCCCAATTAATGTTGCTCTCTTACTGTTGGTCTTGTCTTCTTGTTACATTAGAGCTGCATGTGATGGTTGCTCATTATTAAGAATGTGCACTAAAAAGGTAATTATTGCTTTACTACTTCAAGTGATCCCAAACTTCATTTTTCTGCTCCAAACATGCTTCGAAACACAAGTTTTTTAGCTTCAAAGGTGCTCCTAAATGCAGTTACTTCTGCATCACAGAAGTCATCTTCCCGATCCCATTAACGTGTGATGCATGCTATATAGGCCATACCGGTAGATGCATCAGTGATAGGCTGAACGAACACAAGAATAACGTGGCCAAGGCACAGCCTGAGGGTTTTCTTGCAATTCACTGCAAAGAATGTGGGTGCCAACCCCTCTTTAATCGCACCAGCATAATCGGAAGAAGCACTAACCAAATGACAAGGCTCATTATAGAAGCGAAATTCATTGCCAAGTTTAGGGAGGCCTGTATAAGCAAGCCATCGGTATCATTATCATTGAAAGAATTGCAATATTTGGATGCCGCATGAGTGTCAGTAGATCACAATTTTCTGGTTCTAGCACGTGGTTGTGACGTGCCATGTTTGGATATAAGTATTGCTGTTTCTCGGATCAAACCGCATTGTTGAAAGTTAGCACCGTGTATGTGTTCTGTGTCTTCTTCTCTGTCCCGTCCTGGATGCGCTATACCTAGAACAACTAGGACAAAGCACTTACAACAGTGGCGGCGGTCACGTTGCAACTATTACGTCCCCGTCTGTGTGCTGGCTTTTCTTATTTTTCTCTACAGTTTTTGTTCATTAGCCAGTATGCTTCTGTGTTTCTTGTTCTACTTTGAGTGATTTTTGAGTGATTTTGTCAAATAATTTCTTGTTTCAGAACCACAAGGCCTACTTGCAAAAGAACCTCAAGGAATCAGAAAACAACCTTAGGGAAATGATTGTCCAAAAGCAAAGCATGCATTGACATGCAAAGTTTAGGTACTTAACATGTGACTAATTATTTATGCAAATGTTATGAAAATGTTTACCACATCAAGGATTATTCTAAACCATTTGCACCAGAAGTGATGCTGTAAAATATGTGCACTAGTACCGGGAATCTTCATTTCCATGATTTTCCTGTTGGGAAGTTGTTGTTAGCTTATGTGGGAAATACTTTTGAACTTTTTGCTGCAGTTGCATTGTTTTGTGCAAACAACCAGGAAGTCATTTTGTACACAGTGAATTTGCCTTCATTTTCCAAATAAAAAAATTGAAACTGAAAAACCTAAATGCTTACCAGGTGTTTTTATACCATAAATCTATCCTGTTGTCATTAATTTTGTGATAAGTAGGAAACAGTTTTTTTTTTGGGTGAGGAGCATAATTCAACTTTATGACATTTGCACTTGTGAAAGTTGTTGTATTATGAAATTAGTTGTGTCAGTTCAAAGTCTGTAGTGTCTCTGAAGAAGTTTCGAATTGCTACCCAATGCCATGCTAACACTGTCTTCATAAGTACTGTTAAATTGCTCAGCAGCCTTGTATTTTATTCCTTTAGAAAATTTCTTAACTTGTAATCAAGCTTTTGTAATCAAGCTTTTCCAAAGTTCTTTGACGTTACTGTTTCGAGGGCTTGTCTGCAATTGCAGTTGACTCTAAACCGTCTTTTCTTTTTGCGATAGCAAATATATGGGCACTCATGTTGTATTCTGTAATCAATGGCATTGACATAATTTTTGCCTTTATGCACTTCTGGAGTGAAACGCTACATCAGTGCCTTGATTTGCCAAAATTTATTGTTAACAGGGTAATTACATAGAAGCTTGATTGTGCTGATTTATGTGGGTTTCACCTAACTGATTGTCTAAAACATTCTAAAATGTGCGTAGACCTATATGAAATTCCATTATTTCTGCAATGTTCATTCAGCCTTCGTGTTTTCGATTCTATACATTGCAAGCAGTCGTCGCAAGTGTACTTGTTGGGCCATTGTATGCCTGGTGAGGTCCTGCCTATCTGCAGTGTGAATGAAAATCACCTAATTGTCTTTTATGCTACCTAAGTGATGCATAACATATGATTAAGAATTTATTAAATGGCATATCTGCTAATCTGCTTAATTGAGCTATAAATAAATACTCCCATTGCTATGTACTGATGTCTCACGAACAGAAAAGCTGGCATTAATATTTTCTTCTATTTTTGACAGGTCGTCACAAAAACTTGCATACTTCATATTTTGGAGGGGTTTTAATTATTCTACCGGGTCTACACAAAGTTAATTTTGTTGTAGCAATAGAATCTCGGTGTTTCGTTCAGCTGTCATTCCAAAATGATTCAAACATACTATTCCCTGTTAGCCTGTCGTTTTCTCTGCGGTTGGATTAGTCTAGATGCCCGGCCAAAAAGGACTAATATGAGAAAATAACAGACGGTTTGGTGAGAATGACCCTTAGCGGTAATGCATGTTCTGACAATGCTTTAGCTGTCGTAAGTCTTGCTTGGTTCATTGAGCAAACAATTAGGCTAGGCTTTTGTGTCACTACTGTTAAACTTCGGTTTGAGCGAGTTGAGTGATACTTGGTTAAAAGAGACTTGGACCGAGACGAGGTCAAGAAAGGCAATCACCATGAGCACTGTGGTGTTGAAGCCCGTCATTAAAGAGGCCCTGCAACACTTTTTCAGCATAGTTAGAAAATCCAGCCACCGCCCCGCCGCGGGGGTCTAGTGGCTAAGGTACTCGGCTGCTGATCCGCAGGTCGCGGGATCAAATCTAGGCTGCAGTGGCTGCATTTCCGATGGAGACGGAAATGCTGTAGGCCCGTGTGCTCAGATTTGGCTGTATGTTAAAGAACCCGCAGGTGGTCGAAATTTCTGGAGCCCTCCACTACCGCGTCTCTCATAATCGTGTGGTGGTTTTGGGACGTTAAACCCCACATATTGATCAGAAAATTGAGCCGATCAATAATAAAGGCATCTGAGTAGATGCGAGCCAAACATTTTAGCGCATCATGTGGCTTGAAATTTGCAAGCAATTCTCAAAGTCAGCTAGAAATCTTTCCCTCTTCGATAAATGTGATATAATAAACCCAAATAACACTGCCATAAGGCCACAGTATGATGCCGTGGTGACATTAAATGCAAGCTGCGGGTTCGAAAAAAAAAAACGCCAGGCCTGTGCGGAAGAAGCAGCACAGTTGGAGCGAAAGCTAGAAGAGCGGCCTTTCAGAGCCTTTTGAGAACTTCTGCAAGCACACTTGCTTGATGCCCACTAGGACATTAGTAATAAGTTTTTTTGTGTGTGTGTAGTAGGCCCGCATTCGCAATGCTATTTTTTGTCATTCTTTGTGGTATCCACTAAACACTTGCTAGGAACTTTGTGCCAATTGTTCAGACTCACACCGCGCTGGAATTAAACACACAAATAAAAGACACACTGAAGCACAGGTAGGACACACACGAGCGCGAACTAACAACTGTTTATTCGATGGAAATGTGACACACACATATATAGGTTGAAAGGAGAGAAAAAGAAGAAAAAGAAAGAGCGTGAACATGCGCACTGCCCACCAAGATAAAGCGCCCATCAGTGCTAATCAAATCCAGCCTTGTCAACTATCTAAAATGTCTACGTAAAAAAGTATATTCATTGTTTGACAAATGAATAGATGGCACACTAACACATTTGTCCTCACCAAACCTGCGCATCATGAAAGCTTCAATGATTTCTCTTTCCCTTTTGTCTTCTGATCTGGATAAAACAATGGTCTTTTCAAAGTTCGGCTTACAATGACACTTCATGCAATGGGTAGCTAAGTTACTGGGGTGACTGATTTGCTTGCAGTTATAATCATGCTCGCGTAAACGTGAGTTAAGGCACCTACCAGTTTGCCCAACGTACCAATTTCCGCAAGGCAAAGGAGTACCATATACAACATTTGTTTCACATGGAACAAATTTGTTAACATGCCTAACCGAACATATGTGGTTGTTCCCTTGGTTGCCGCTGTTTACTTGGTGACAAAGCGAAATTAATTTGTGAGGTGCCGTAAAGGTCATGGGTATGCCATGCCTACTTGCAATTTTTTTCAGTCCATGCGAAATGCCGTGAACGTAAGGCATAACAATAGGCCTCTCCTCTGGCTTCTCTTTTATTCCTACGTTCGTGTTTTGCGTAGGAATAAAAGAGAAGCCAGAGGAGAGGCCTATTGTTATGCCTTACGTTCACGGCATTTCGCATGGACTGAAAAAAATTGCAAGTAGGCATGGCATACCCATGACCTTTACGGCACCTCACAAATTAATTTCGCTTTGTCACCAAGTAAACAGCGGCAACCAAGGGAACAACCACATATGTTCGGTTAGGCATGTTAACAAATTTGTTCCATGTGAAACAAATGTTGTATATGGTACTCCTTTGCCTTGCGGAAATTGGTACGTTGGGCAAACTGGTAGGTGCCTTAACTCACGTTTACGCGAGCATGATTATAACTGCAAGCAAATCAGTCACCCCAGTAACTTAGCTACCCATTGCATGAAGTGTCATTGTAAGCCGAACTTTGAAAAGACCATTGTTTTATCCAGATCAGAAGACAAAAGGGAAAGAGAAATCATTGAAGCTTTCATGATGCGCAGGTTTGGTGAGGACAAATGTGTTAGTGTGCCATCTATTCATTTGTCAAACAATGAATATACTTTTTTACGTAGACATTTTAGATAGTTGACAAGGCTGGATTTGATTAGCACTGATGGGCGCTTTATCTTGGTGGGCAGTGCGCATGTTCACGCTCTTTCTTTTTCTTCTTTTTCTCTCCTTTCAACCTATATATGTGTGTGTCACATTTCCATCGAATAAACAGTTGTTAGTTCGCGCTCGTGTGTGTCCTACCTGTGCTTCAGTGTGTCTTTTATTTGTGTGTTTAATTCCAGCGCGGTGTGAGTCTCAACAATGTTCAACCAACTAGCCCCCACTCTTGCCCTTCTAACCGCCAATTGTTCATGCAGTGGCTGACGACGATGAGGAATTATTGCTGAAGTGGGTATGCGCCACAGTTAATAGGGGAACAAGAACAAGGTTTTGTAATGGGTTCGAGCATTGGATGGCCCACTCTTTACTCTATTCGCATTGTGCGACGACTGGTTGTTCTTTTTTTTTAAACACTTTTAAGTCGTATTAACGCGATTGCTTTCCCGACATCAAGCCTATCCAAGGCAAGTTTGCCGACAAGTCACAAGCACCGGCGTAGCTCAGTGGTAGAATACTGGGCTGGCACCCACCGGACCTGAGTTCGAGTCCCACTGTGTCATTGGTAGCTAGTAATTTCGCGCGATGTGGTTACGGACACCGGCGGCGGCGGTGGACAACTGCGCGTGACTCGAGTTGTGGTCTCATAACAGGTTTCGCTGTAAAAAGGAATATGGCTGCGCCTAACAGGGTCGACGTGGCACTTTCGCTGGGCTGTGGGCGCTGTGTTGAAGTTTCTTGATTGTGGCGTCAGATCACGTTGCTTCGTCGTATACGCAAAAGGGTGCTGGCAGCGGACCGCCTCCTTCATCGGCATAAAGGATCTCGCTGGCAAAACAGCCGAAATGGTGGAAACAGCGAAAACCGCATCAAATTTACTTCAAGTTGAAGAACCTGTCTAGCGAGCGAAATCAAGGTTGAAGAAGGCAACTGCGCATGTGTAACAGCCTCTCCGAAAGGTGATAGTACTTTTGTGTTGCGTTGTCACACTGTTACAGGCAAGGCCTTAAAGGGGCATTGAAACACTTTTTCAAGTAACCATGGAATGAATTCACTGGAAGAGCTTATAATATTGCCTCACAAATCCAATGCCACAAAAATTTATAGAATCTGTTCAGTGCGAGTGGAGTTACAAAGATTTATCGCATGCTGCAATTGCATTCTCTTTCCTCGTCCAGACGAAAGTGGTGAAAGCTAGGCAGGGGCAAAGAAAATACGTCACGCGAGCCTCGTGGTCTGGAGCACTTTTTTTCTTGTAATACGCGGCTTTTTCAGTGTGATCGCGCGCACACGCGTGGACAAGTCGCGGCCTCTCGCAGCGATATCTGAAACGACCAAGCGCTCCAGGTTCAAATCAGCCAATAGCTGGTAGATTGTTTTCTACGAGTGATGTTTGGGCGTCTTCCGTCATTTGTCGAGAGAAGAGAAAATAATTTTTGATGACTTTGATTATTGTGAGCCCCGCCGCGGTGGCCTAGGGCTAAGGTACTCGGCGGCTGACCCACATGTCACGGGATCGAATCTTGGCTGCGGCGACTGCATTTTCGATGGAGGCGAAAATGCTTAGGCCAGTGTGCGCCCAGACTGGAGTGCACGTTGAAAAGCCCAGGTAGTAGAAATTTCCGGAGCCCTCCACTACGGCGTCTCTTGTAAGCATATGGCGGTTTTGGGACGTTAAACCGCACGTATCAATAAAATAATTTATTCTGAATTCCAGGCCGCGTGCTGCGCTATATTATTTGGTTGGCGTGTGCTCGGGAGCCTCTACTACCGATCGTCACTGTTTTTTCACCATGCTGTTGCAGGGCTCCTGTAACAGTTTTCGGGATAACTACAGGTGCGACTCGCGCTACCGATTGCATGTATCTTATTCAGTTCCGTTGTCCTGTAAAAAGCTGAACACGCATGCCGTTCATGTGATCACAGAACGGGGATAGCCTGGGTCAGTGTATGTTGAGATAAGGCAAATCGTAGTTTTGATTGGAATAGGAGCGCAACTTTCTTTTCGTTCGCCAATCCATGTTATTGGGTTTCTAATAAATAAGGTCATGTGCTTCCGAATACTCGTTTGCTCGTCTTGGTAGTAGTTGATATTCAAATCAGCTATATGCATGCAGACTACGCACGCTGCGAATGCACGGACATGTATATATACGCACGAACATACACGCACGCGTGACCTTCCCGCGCGAACGTGTGTGCGTGTATATACACACGTGCGATATAAAAAATGTTCGGGAGGAAGGGTTACAACAGCTCAATTTTACAATATAGGTGGCACTACGACTTGCGCAGAAAACACGCATGTGCGAAAAGTATAGTCACACACGTAACGCATAAAATTGCCTAAAATGTTTGCTTATATAAACGAAACTATACTCCGCGCTTAGAGATGCCCGAATACTGATAAGATAGGACACACGATAAGTAATAATGTACTAAACGAGGAGAATTAAGTCATCGCGAGCGAACTTATTGGAACAAACTACTGTAGTATCCGCCGTCTTCTTTCCAATGCGTAAGTTTGTGCTGTTCTACCTCGCGCGTCGTCTGCATGCTTTGGGAAGTAATAGAACGATACGATAATTTTCATCTTTCTATCGCGATGATACGAATTGCGGCACACTGCATTGGTCTTTGGACATTGCTTTCTTCTTCTGCGGGCTTTCGCGTGCGGCATGGTAATATTGGGACTTTGCGGCCGCTTCTCAGTGCGCGCAACGTGGTAACATATCTTTTAAACGTCGACCCTGTTCACGGCCGGGCTAGAGTGCACCTGCGTGCTCAGAAGCGCGCGCAGGTGCAGTCTAGCCCGGCCATCACCTGTTAGCGCTGTTTCCAGGCGCGACCGCTAGGTGGCGAGTGTTCCCTTGGAGTTGTTTTCTCGGAATCGTTCCCTTGGACGATTCCAAAATAGCACCATTATCTAAGATAGGCAGAGTCCGGGGCAGAAATAGACGTATCCACGAGGGCCGAGCCAATTCAGACATAGGGTATATTAACATTCAGGGTGGCAGGAACAGGCTGAAGTGGGAAGAGATGAAAGAACAGCTAAGGGAGGAGAGGCCGATGGTATACTGTTTTGTAGAAACACATCTTAGGGACATGGAACAACCTCCTAACAATCTGGACTACGCGTGGGAATATTGTAATAGAACAGAAGGCAGCAGAAAGGGTGGTGGTATTGGGGCATTCGTTCATAAAAGTACAGACTGGCAAAGGGTAAATCAGGAGGGCAAGGAACATTTATGGCTAAAAGGGAAAGTGGCAGGGCAAATGACACTCTTTGGTTTGGTGTACATGTGGACGGGAGCAAAGGCCAGAGAGGAAAACCAGGCAATGGTAGAGTGTATATCAAAGGACATTGAGGAATTAGGAGGAGAGTGTGAGATAACTATACTAGGAGATATCAATGCGCACATAGAAGATATAGATGGGTATACCGACCCCACGGGCAAAATGATCATGGATATGTGTGAAAGGCATGATTTGATCATTTGCAACAGTACTGAGAAATGTGATGGGCAAATAACATGGGAGGTAGGAAGGCTGCAGTTGACGGTAGGTTACGCACTGACGCCACATAGGATGTATGATAGGCTCAGGGGAATGCACACAGATGAATGTGGCTACAGAAGTCTGTGTAGTGATCACAAACGTATGAAGCTAAGTTTTGGAACAGCAGTGAAAGTGGGAAGGAAACAAGGTGAGCAACTACAGGAAATTTTTTATTCAGAAGTCAAATAGAAATAGCTACTAAACAAATTGAGAAAGTAATACTGAAGATAATAAAACAGTGTGGACATACACGAATATAATTAGAGCTTGCTAAGGCACGTGACAAGTCACCTCGGAAAAGAAGACACAAACCCAAGAGTTGGTGGGATGAGGAAGTTAAGAGAGCCATAGCAAAACGTCAGGAAGCCTCTAGGGAACACAGACATGCTAAGCAGCGGGGTCATCCGACAGATGATGTTGAAAGAAAATGAGAAATCTTTCTAAGCTGTAGAAGGGAAGTAGCCCTTCTGATCAATGAAAAGATTAGAAGAAAGGGGGCTCAGTGGCTGGCAGAAGTACATAAAAAGGATAGAAAGACAGCTGCGGAATTTTGCAACCATCTAAACTCCCTAAGAAATAAGACGAGCCAAGAGCAGAGGTTTATAACTACAGCTCAAGGTGCTAGGCTAGAAGGGACAAAGCTGTTGAATATATAAGAACAAGGGTGACAGAAAATTGTCAACAAAGAAGTGCCTTATGCACCACAATAGACAAGGATGAATCAAGTGGCGCAATGGCTCCTTTTTTCACAACGAGAGTGGGAAAGGGCTGAGAAGAGGGTTCCTAGCAGTACATCAACAGGCTCAGATGGCATTCCAGTTATGCTGATAAAGACATTGGGTCCGAAGTCTAAACAGACTTTGGGAGAGGCAGTGAGCAAAATAATAATCGACGGTGAAGCCCCCGATGGATGGAAACTTAGCAGGAGGAGCATGATCTATAAAGAAAAGGGGGACAAAGCTGACATAAACAACTACCGTCCTATAACAGTGACATCAGTGATCCACAGGCTGGCGATGCAGGTTATAAAGGAAAGACTGCAGGTATGGATACGGGATGAGGGGGTGCTGGGGGAACTACGGAATGGGTTTCGGAAACACAGGAGGTTAGAAGACAATCTGTTCTCACTGACGCAGTGCATCGAAATAGCAGAAAAGGAGCACAGGCCCCTGTAGCTAGCATTTTTGGATATCAAAGGAGCGTACGATAGCGCGGTTCAAGGGGACATGTGGGGAATACTGGACACACTAGGTGTGGAAGATGTAGTCACTGATCTTTTGAAGGATATCTATAAAGGTAACAAGGTAGTTATAAAGTGGAAAAAACAGGTATCCAAGCCCGCAGAGGTAAAACGGGGGCTTAGGCAGGGGTGTCCTCTGTCACCCTTGTTAATCATGATGTACCTACTAGGATTAGAGGCCAAATTAGAGGTAAGTGGACTAGGCTTCAACCTCTCTTTCGTCATACAAGGAAAACTCATTGGACAGGCACTACCATCATTGATGTACGCAGATGATATAGTGCTAATGGCCGACAACAAGGAAGACTTGCAGAGATTGATGGACATCTGCGGTAATGAGGGAGATAGGTTAGATTTCAGATTCAGTAATAAAAAATCAGCAGTTATGATTTTAATGGTAATAAAGGTAGTGAGCTTAGAATACAGGAGGTCACGTTAGGGATAACAGATAAATACAAATATCTGGGCGTATGGTTACCGAGTACCTAAGGGAACACGAAATAATCGTGACGACTAAAGGTAACAGGAATGCAGCAGTGATGAAAAACAGGGCACTGTGGAATTACAATAGGTATGATGTTGTGAGACGGATATAGAAAGCGGTCATGGTTCCTGGTCTGACGTTCGGCAATGCGGTCTTGTGCATGAGATCAGAAGTTCAAGCAAGATTAGAAATTAAGCAACGGGGAATGGGTATGCTTGTCTTAGGAGCTCACGGAAATATACCAAATCAGGGAGTACAAGGTGATATGGGATGGACATCATTTGAGGGCAGGGAAGCTAGCAGCAAGATAACATTTGAGAAGCGATTGAGAGAAATGGGGGAGAAATACCGACTAACAACGCATCCATAGCCGGTGTGAATTTGGACGTAGACATTGCGATTCCCGATGCCGACTTGCTTACTCATTAAACCGGCAAATGAGGGCACTAAGGTGCACCGCCTTGGGAAGTCACGCTGTGTGAAACTGGTCTTCAAAGGCGATTGCACACCGTCCCATGTCAAGGTCGGACATTTTCAACATTTTGTTCGGCGATTTGTGGAAAAGCCACTTCAGTGTCACCGGTGCATTAAGGTAGGTCACGTCAAGGGCGTGTGGTTGAACTCGCTGCAGTGCCCCCGGTATCCCGGTGCGCAGAATCGTACTCGGCAAAAATACCTGTCAATCCACATGTCTTAAATGCGGCAACGGTAATCGCTCACACGCTGCCTCATCGGAAGACTGCCCTCGAATTAAGAAGGAGCGCGCGGTGCTTAAGCAAATGGTCAGAGGCAATTCGACCCACAATGAGGCTGCCGAAACAGTACGGCGTCGGCAGTGACATCGGTGACATCGTTTGACCCCAAGGACTAAGCTCGAAACGACAGCGCCACCTCTACTGCTGCACCATTCAGTCAAGCCGCAAAATGACCAACTAATTCAAACAAGACTGCGGAGAGGAATATCTGTACAGAGGAATGGCCGATTCTTCCAAGTCGTCCCCTAACCGTGGAGCCTCAAAAGATCACGCCAACTCTGCTGCGGTCTTCACCGACCGCTGATCACACACATAACGCAGATCGCAAAGTCATTACTATGCTTCGTTCTCTCATGGACGCCATCGCGAGAAATCTTGTTGGACATGGAGAAAACGTCTGCTCGAAGCGCTCTCAAACTACTGGATGCCTTTAGCCCAGTACTTGAATCGATCGAGTAGAACTATGGCTAACGATCACCAGATATTCCGAGAAGTCAAGGCCGCATCCATCATTCACTGCAACGCCAGAGGACTAACACCGCGTCTTTCGGACTTTCGTCAGTTAGTGCGCGCCAACATGTTCCCAGTCATCATTATTTGTGAGCCCAACGCGTGTGCGGTCTTTCCCCTCTCTCCATTTCTCCATCTTTCAAACTCCCTCACCCCTGTCCCCAGCGCAGGGTAGCATACCGGTCGTTCTAGACTGGTTTACATCGCTGCCTTTTCTTTCCTTCCTGTTATCCTCTCTTTTTTCAGGGACTCCACTGTACATTAGCGCACAACAAAAGTGAAATACAAGGTAAGAAATGTGTCAAGACGTACGCGAAAAAAAGAGACAGGCACACCGTGGTACGCACCACCCGAAATCACTACCTCGCATTTTTTTTCCTCTCAGCCGTTTCCACAAATTATGATCTAAGAGCCTCAACATCAGCACTATGTAAAACACTTGGGGAGCCGCGTTGCTACTTTGGTTGATTTGATTGATATGTGGGATTTAACGTCCCAAAACCACCATATGATTATGAGAGACTCGGTAGTGGAGGGTGCAGGAAATTTTGACCACCTGGAGTTCTTTAACGTGCACCAAAATCTGAGCACACGGGCTTACAAAATTTCCGCCTCCATCAGAAATGCAGCCGCCGCAGCCGGGATTCGAACCCGCGCCCTGCGGGTCAGCAGCCGAGTACCTTAGCCACTAGACCACCGCGGCGGGGCTTAACGAAAGAGTAGTCATAGGTTTATGCACGCAGCTGCTGGGAACTGAATCGGGACAATCTCTTGCGAAATTCTTAAAGGGCTTCAGGGAAAAAATAATTATTTGTAACAGTAAATTAACAATGTTCAGCCTTGGGCTAATATGCAGCATACTCAACGTTTCCCAGCGAAAAAGAAAACATATACGCTTTTGCATCTTTTCAGCTGTCCTTGTTCCTTCTGCTGGAAAACACTGGAGTAAATTACTCTCCTGTACAAGCAAAAAATGCAAATTTTACCACGATAAAGCTAAAAAAGGAAGCGCGCAGACTTGATGAACAAGTCGCCTAAGCTGATGCCCTATGTTCAAATCATTTGTGAGGTTTTACTGGATGTAAACACTACATGATTGTGATGCATGCTGCAGTGACACGGACACCGGATCGTTTTTAACCTCCCGGGGCTTAAAGTAACATTAAATAGAAAAACGATCTTTAGCGTATTAGTGAAGTATAATTTCACAATCCTGAAAACTCCACTCGCTTGGTAAGCGAGAAACCCCACGAAAAAAAAAAATGGAGGTGGAGACGCCCCCTTGTGATTCCCGCACCGAATACCGTAATGTCATTGATTTTGAAAGCACTGGGTCCTACGTAGCTTGTAATCCATAAAAATGAAGCACATTGTCATCCGTGGGTGCCATAGACCTAGTATACGAAGTTTCAGACGATTTCGTCGATCCAATGTTGCGAAAATGCGAGGAATACAATTGAAAATTTTGTCGTCACGCATGGAAATTTAGGGAAAAAATTATAAATGAAACTTGAACCTAGATGTTCTACACTAAGAGTAAACTTATAATAGTGACACTTATAGCAATAGAGTTCTCAGAGTGCAGTTTATAAATCTAAACGAAGTCGTTTCTATGCAGTGTCCATTTAAAGGGACGTCCAAGAGAAAAGTCATATTTATTGTATTAGTAAATTACTCTTTCACGATACCAAAATTAACAAGCTTACTGCGAGGAGATTGATGGTTAGCGAGCAAAGGCGCAAAAAGAAACTGGTTGACGAATCGCCGTGACATCATGAATTTCGGCGGCGTTTACAGGTGCCTATATAGAGGGTAAAAATGCATACTACATTGTCCACTGAGAAGGCCAAATACTTTACTCATTAAGTTTCAACAAATTTTGTTGAGCCGATATCTACGAAATACTTTAAACATCTGTAAATAACGAAAAAACTAACTTTGAAATCTGTGACGTAGCCTGCGGAGATTTAAACGAAGCTTCGACCGTGATTTTCGCTTCTTTTAATAAACCTATGACGGTTAAATTAAAGACAGTCTAGATTTCCTAGTGTAAATTATCAATCTAAATTGATTCGTTGTTTCGCTTTAGTGTCACTCTAATATGTGCACCTAAATCGAAGTGTGTGGGTGTTCTTGCACTTTGCTTCCTCCGAAACGTGGCCACCGTGCTCGGTAATCGAACCCACACCTTTTAACTTGCAAGTGCGACACATTACCTGTTAGTAATTATATCGGGATTGGACGCCACCGATTCTGACGGCGTCTGTATAGTGTATAGACCTTATGCAAAATTGCTGCCATCTGTCGGCCGTTGTGTGCAACCGCCATGTTGGAGGCTACGCGTGGCGCAGTACGCACAGTACGCGTGTGTTCAGGTACACGTAAGCCGTATCGACGTGGGGCGTGTATTGGCGGATAAATGTCGACGTATTTGCGCGTCCCTTGCTGCACACAGAGAGGAACTCGCTATGCTGATTTAAAAAAAAGTAAGCTGTTAACCTTGTACCGTGCTGTTTTTTTTTTTTTTTTGAAGCTGATGAAGTTTCTCCACGGTGAATGTGCTGTTTTGTTTGTTATATTTCAGTAACGGTACATGATGAATTATAAGAAAGTACACGTCATCGGTTCATTCTGAGAAGGGATCATGTTGTTTCGTTTCTCTTCTGGAATGTGACAACCTGCCGTTTAGCGTGATGACTTGTGCGCGACTACACACGTTTTTAAAGCATTCGATGTGCTCGGCACATTCACCGAGAAGCAGGCACGCACAGTTAGCCGCGATAAAGCTCGTTGTGCGAAGGTGGCTTCTGCGTGAAGCGTACGAGTCGCCTTCACTTGGTGACTCGCTCACTGGATTCCGTGCCGACCGGTTGTGCCCTCGCGATCTCCGACGTCAGCGTAGCTCTGACCTACTGGACTTGCCCTACGCCATCTCCTGACGCCGACAAGAGCTTTCGCAAGTGGTGCCCCGTCCTCGGACTCCTGTGACCGTGTTTTCATCTTTCCTATCTCTCCTATCCCTCGATATTTCCTCGCTCACTGTCCCAGCGCATCTATCTCTCTCTATATATACCTTTAATCCTATCCTTTTAATCCCTCCTCACCCCCATCCCTTGTGAGGTATACTGTTGAGGTGTCGCACCCTGATGCAGGCACTTACGGGGCTCACTTTTCCCTTCTTTTCCATCTTATAACCACTTCTCACTTGGTAAACGGCTTCTAGCGAAGTCGTTGCAAAAACTGCCTTGCTTGGGCGTGCAGCAATTTGTGGGAACACGAGTACAATTTCTGAACGCTATTGAACATCATGTTTCTTAGAAAGGTGAACGCAAACAAATGTTTTGGTAGCAGTAGCCGGAGCGCATGCTGGTGGAAATTTTATCAGCTTAAAAAAAAACAGCAAGAGAAAAAGTTTACGGCTTACCTTTTTCCATCTGCATTCCAAGTTCCCCTCCGTGTGCAGCAAGGGACGCACTAATTCGCCGGCATTGTGATTATCAGCCAACACACGCCTCCATAGGTCGGCAAAACGTATGGAGCTCACTCAGACTCACTCATGAAATATATTTCGTGCTTTGGACTCACTCGGGCTCAGACGCAAGAAAATTTTCCTGAACTGGACTCACTCGAACTCGCACTCACGAAAATGTTCTTCAAGGAACTTACTCGAACTGAAACTCACAAAAACATTACTCACCCGGACTCACTCAGACTCGGACTCACGGATTGATCTGAGTTTGAACGAGTCCGAGTGAATGGACTCATGAGTCCGTCAACTTAGAAATAGCTTCTTCGACCGTGGTGCCAACGGTCTTTAACACCAATATCTCGCGTAATCGGTGCTGTTCTTGGTGCCGTTTGGCGTACTATAGTATCTTTGAAAGCGTCGTCTGAGTGCCCCCAAACCAGTAAGGTAATTTTTTCTTAGAAGAGATGACAACATAAGGTATAATAATCAAGAAATTCCCTGGAAAAGTTAGTGAGGGAAAGTCAAGGCAATGTCTACGTAAAAGTTCACGCCTCTAATTACATTGAAACGGTGTACCAACGATGCTGCTTTGGAATACTTGTGAGTAGACTTGAGTATAAACGTAAATCCGGGTAAGGCTGATAGTAATGCTGGAAATGACTAGATAGGACCTTAGGTCGGCAAAAAAAAATGGTACTCACTGAGACTCACTCAAGAAATATATTTTGTGCCATGGACTCACTCGAACTCAGACTCACCAAAATTTTTCTGAGTCGAACTCACGCGGACTCACACTCACGAAAATTTTCTTCAACCGGACTCACTCAGACTCACCGCTTGATCTGAGTCTGAGTGAGTCCGAGTCAGTCGACTCACGAGTAAGTTCGTTGACCTATCCACGCCTCACGTCGATACGATTTACGTACACGTACACGTAAACAAACGCGGACTGTGGTAACTGCGCCGCGCTTAGCCTCTAACATGGAGGTATGCACATGACGGCCGACAGATGGCAGCAATTTTGCATATGGGCGAAATTTTGGAACCATCTAAGCTCCCTAAGAAATGAGACGAGCCTAGAGCAGAGTTTTATAACTACAGCCCAAGGTGCTAGGCTAGAAGGGGACGAAGCTATTGAATATATAAGAACAAGGGTGACAGAAAAATTTCAACAAAGAAGTACTTTATGCACCACAATAGACAAGGACGAATCAAGTGATGCAATGGCTCCATTTTCACAACAAGAGTGGGAAAGGGCTGAGAAAAGGGTTCCTAGTAGTACATCAACAGGCCCAGATGGCATTCCAATTAGGCTGATAAAGACATTAGGTCCGAAGTCTAAGCAGGCTTTGAGAAAGGCAGTGAGCACAATAATAATCGATGGTGAAGTCCCCGATGGATGGAAACTTAGCAGGAGGAGCATGATCTATAAAGGAAAGGGGGACAAAGCTGACATAAACAACTACCGTCCTATAACAGTGACATCAGTGATCCACAGGCTGGCGATGCAGGTTATAAAGGAAAGACTGCAGGCTTGGATAGAGGATGAGGGGGTGCTGGGGGAACTGCAGAATGGATTTCGGAAACACAGGAGGTTGGAAGACAATCTGTTCTCACTGACGCAGTGCATCGAAATAGCAGAAAAGGAACACAGGCCCCTGTGGCTAGCATTTTTGGATATCAAGGGAGCGTACGATAGCGTGGTTCAAGAGGAATTGTGGGGAATACTGGACACACTAGGCGTGGAACATGTAGTCACTAATCTTTTAAAGGGTATCTATAAAGGTAACAAGGTAGTTATAAAGTGGGAAAAACAGGTATCCAAGCCTGCAGAGGTAAAACGGGGGCTTAGGCAGGGGTGCCCCCTGTCACCCTTATTATTCATGATGTACCTACAAGGATTAGAGGCAAAATTAGAGGGAAGTGGACTGGGCTTCAACCTCTCTTTAGTCAAACAAGGAAAACTTATTGATCAGGCACTACCAGCATTAATGTACGCAGATGATATAGTGCTAATGGCAAACAACAAGGAAGATTTGCAGAGATTGATGGACATCTGCGGTAATGAGGGAGATAGGTTAGATTTTAGATTCAGTAAGGAAAAATCAGCAGTCATGATTTTCAATGACAACGAAGGTAGTGAGCTTAGAATACAGGAGGTCACGCTAGAGATAACAGATAAATACAAATATCTGGGCGTATGGATAAGCAATGGGACCGAGTATCTGAGGGAACACGAAATATACGTGACGACTAAAGGTAACAGGAATGCAGCAGTCATGAAAAATAGTGCACTGTGGAATTACAATAGGTATGATGTTGTAAGAGGAATATGGAAAGGGGTCATGGTTCCTTGGCTGACGTTCGGCAATGCGGTCTTGTGCATGAGATCAGAAGTTCAAGCAAGATTAGAAATTAAGCAACGTGGAATAGGCAGGCTTGCTTTAGGAGCTCACGGGAATACACCAAATCAGGGAGTACAAGGTGATATGGGATGGACATCATTTGAGGGCAGGGAAGCTAGCAGCAAGATAAAATTTGAGAATTGATTGAGAGAAATGGGGGAAGAGCGTTGGGCTAGGAAGGTTTTCAGCTACTTGTACATGAAGAATGTGGATACAAAATGGAGGAAGCGAACCAGGAAGTTGACTGGTAAATACTTAGAAAACAGCAGGTGGCCAAACCAAAAAGAACTATCGATTAAGAAGAAAGTGAAGGAAACGGAAACTGACATGTGGAGAATGGGCATGATTAAGAAGTCCACACTAGAGATCTATCGAACTTTTAAGCAGGAAATTGCCAAGGAAAGGATCTATGATAATACTCGGGGTAGTTCTCTACTGTTTGAGGCCAGGACGGGAGTACTGCGAACCAAGACATATCGGGCCAAATGCGAAGGGGTAGACACAGTATGCAGTGCGTGTGGAGAGGAAGAAGAAACTGCCGAACACTTGATAATGTTCTGTAAAGGGCTTCACCCTATAGTTCAGGATGATGGCGCAGAGTTTTTCAAAGCACTGGGGTTTAGGGACCGGGAGGGCAAAATAAACTTTAAGCGGGTAGACTTAACTAGAAGGAGGTTATCTGATTGGTGGCTAAAGTCAAGGCACGAGTGAAAATTAAACTCTTTACTGCAAAGTACGAATCCTCAAACTCACTTTTTAAGAAAAAAAATAAATATAGTTTTTGGTTCATTAGGTATTACGGCTTGGTGGCGCCAGCCACCGCCCGATCTAAAGGGTACAGCCATATCCATCCATCCATCCATCCAAACCGGCCCGCTATTGCGTCCTCTTTAAAGCTAATAACTATTCATCTGTAAAAAAAAAAAACGAAGTGCACTGTATACAGCGCTGTAATCGAGCCGATGAATCAACATGGGAAGATTCGTGAAAGTAATTGAAGCAACGTGGTTGTGACATATTGAAATTAGAGGCATGACGCTGAAGCGGTGAAATTCAGTCTTTTCGTCTACACCAATTATTTTACCATCATCGCATAATTAGTATTCTTAATTAAAGCAAAAATAATGCCTCCTATGTATTCCTTGACTTCATTAACAGAAAAAGTACTAATGGTCCTCTTAGAATTTTAGTAGTTATATTGAATTTCAATCTGACTCGTGGCTTGTCCAAGAGGGTATAAGCCATTAATAATAGAAAAAAAAAAACTGAAAGAAAACGATAGCACAAGCATAAAAACAATTTTCAGTACTAATCGAGAGTGTTTATTTCTTGAACATGAACACTTCGGCCGAGTCGTAAGCGACTGCGGCGAAAGAGCTTCCATCGGGCGTGAGAAAGGCGCAACCCATGAGCATAGAGTCCGCGACGCTCTCCCCGTGAACGTGGTCGATGGTGTGCTCGCCCTCGCGGTCCAGCTGCCAAACGCGCACGTAAGAGTCCTCGGCAACGGACAGGGCGAGCCCCGAGTCCGGCGCGACGTCGATGGCCGTGATCCAGCGGGCGTGTGCCGTGGCCTCGGCCATGAGCTGAAAAGAGCACGCGCTGAACACGCGCAGCTCGCCCGAACCGTAGCCCGCCAAGACGAGGTCGTGCCAGACGCGGACGCTCACGCACGGGCTGCTGCCGACCGGCGACAGCTTGCGAAGCAGGTTCAGAGCCGTTTTTCCTCGCCACAGACAGATGCCGCCGCCGTCGTCGGCACTCGCCATGATCTCACCGTGGCTGTGGATGTCGGCGATGGCGTGCGGCGCGTGCTCGGTGGCCCGTTGACAGAAAGTGACGTTCAAGTCGCGCGAAACTAGGTGCGCCAGAATGGTGCCAGCGTTGGTGCCGATGCAAAGCAGACTGGGGCCACACGTGCCTATTCCGCGCGTGAACGTCTCCTCAGTGGCATCCAGATCCTGGGGCAGGGGATGACAGTGGAGAAACACTGAACCGTCCCATTCGAAGATCTGGAAGGCTCGTGTCGAGGCGATCACTAGCAGAGTCTTAATGTCCTCCAGTTTGACCCATTTCACTTGCATGAGTTCGGTGCAGGGGCTGCCACCGATGTCTTTGCAAGCCACTTGCGACTGGTGCACGCTGCCGTCGGGAGACCGGAAGAGCATAGTGACCTCCGTCTTTCCCACGAACGCTAGGTTGATCTTCCCTCCCTCGGTACAAGTGGTGAGGTTGTTTGGCAGCGGGCAGGCGCTGTGCCGGCACAAGAGACTCTTGTCCTTTTGGTACATGGTGCTACCCGACACTGCGCCGACCAGCGCGCTGCTGCGGTTCGGCCGTCCCGTACTGCGGCCGAACGTGATCGATACGCGTGCGTGCGAAAACTGAGTCTGTGAGGTGCTATGGCAACGCGTGGTTTCAAATGGCAATGTCCCGTGGTATTTAAAACGGGAAGAAAGGTTCTTATTGTGCTGCTAATGGTGCTGTGCGTGTAACGCTTGCAATGATCCATGCAACGCACACGTGAAAACTTGCATAGGTCACAGAAGCTAAAAAAAAATCTTATGAAAAACTACTTGCATAGAATACAGAACTTTAAAAAATATACCCGAAAAAAATCTCAGATAAATCTTCCATCATCACCGATATATTGTTGTGCACGAAAATAGTGCGCTAGTTTATTTCTTTGACTAAAAGAGGGATTGATTGATTGATATGTGGGGTTTAACGTCCCAAAACCACTATATGATTATGAGAGACGCCGTAGTGAAGGGCTCCGAAAATTTAGACCACCTGGGGTTCTTTAACGTGCACCCAAATCTGAGCACACGGGCCTACAACATTTCCGCCTCCATCGGAAATGCAGCCGCCGCAGCCGGGATTCGAACCCGCGCCCTGCGGGTCAGCAGCCGAGTACCTTAGCCACTAGACCACCGCGGCGGGGCGACTAAAAGAGGGAGAAAAAGAAATGAAAAGAACAGGTCGTGACTGACTTATTCTGAAACAACAAAAATCTTAGGCAAACCCGTTGCCAGGCATATTTTTTTTTAAGGGTGGGATGGGCACTCTTAGAAGGCCTTGAAAATATGTTTTCTCGGTAAAGCAAAGCAGCCCCCCACTCCTAATCAGAGTCTCGGTAGAGGAGGGGGGGGGGGGAGGGAGCTAACGCATTCTCCTTGGTTACGGGCCTACTCTTATTTTTATTTTTTATTTGTAAAACTCTCCGGGTACATTTGTACATTATACAGGGGAGGGGCGGAAATACAGATGAACAACAATATAAATACATGATTATGTAAACACATTTAACATGAAGATAAATATAATGATGAAGTTTTGCATGCAAGGAGTACACTATATTAAAAGGCAACTGAACTAGAATCACAAAGAATACACTAAACAGTCAATAACACTTACGCCGATTAGTACAGTTCACGATTCTGAGTTTATTAGTGCATTCTTAAATCGAGTGGGGTCGGTGATGCTTACTAATGATGCAGGTAGGTTATTCCAATCTATTGACGTCTTAGGGAAGAATGATTGTGAACATGCTAAGGTTTTGTGACGAGGTACGCTGACCTTGTACACGTGATCATGGCGAGCAGAATGGTACGATGCCGGGTGAATCCAAAGTGAGCGAAGGAAAGTATAAAGCACATGCTCCCACAGGTTACGACTCCAAATTTCACTTTCAACAAATTTTTTTGTACATTTGAGGTTTGGAAGCTCAGAGATTGAGGTGAGTGCAAGGTTGAAAATGGAGTTTTCGTTACTCTTTGAAAAGTATACATAACATTCGAAGCAGTCTCCTCGTAAATCTTGGCCAAAACGTTTTAGGCTCACTAACAAAGTTGAAACCCGAAAACAATGTGCGTACTGCACGGTGTGCGGAGAAATTTTCAGCGCGACGCTGCACGCGCCCTCTCGTGTAGAGTAAACTGAACGCTACTGTTTGGAAAGGCTTTCGAGACTTTAAGCGAATTCGCTTTTTAATCTCTGAGGACACGGCGCGGAGCGTTGACGTCAAAAAAGAGCAGAGAGAGGAGAGCCGACGTGAGCGACTCGCTGCGGCGGCGTCGGAAAACGCCCAGAGGGCTCTCTCACAAGAGAGGCTGCTTCGCTCGCGTGCCGCCGGCCCACTGCAGTGAAAAAAGCAGTCAGGAGTCGTTCAGACGTGGTGCGTTGTTGTGGAGCTCGCCGGCGGAGAGCTCGCATAATCGCGCGGCTCGGTACGACGTTCGTGCAGCGGCTCTTCAGGCAAGGACCGGGGTCTCGCTAGGAGGAGGAGTAGTCCTGCACCTTCCGTCCAAGGTAAGCATGACCACACAGCGAGCTGTTCGGTCCAGTCCTTGTTCCGAAACGCCGCGCGGGGCGGGGAGCGTTGGGCTTCACCGGAGAACACCGTGGTTGGTCGCCATCTCCGCGCGCGCCGCGTTGCCGCCAACGTTC
Organism: Rhipicephalus microplus; assembly: GCF_043290135.1. NCBI lineage: Eukaryota > Metazoa > Arthropoda > Arachnida > Ixodida > Ixodidae > Rhipicephalus > Rhipicephalus microplus. The sequence continues at coordinate 302,846,160 of NC_134710.1, forward strand.
CAGCGCTCATCACGGAACAAAAACGCAAGTCCGATCCCGCGATGTGAAGCTGCGGGATCTGGCCAGCGTTCTAAGACCACGGTGACACGCCGCCCGATCGCACGCCGAGCGGCAGAGCAGCCCGGAACGGCCGTATAACGTGCGCACCGAAGCGAAGGAAAGGCCACATTGCCCCCGAAAATCGATGTGTTGTTAGTTTTGTGCGGGTCGGTGATTCGCGCGAATTATGACGCGCGCTCACGCACGTGCAAGTTGTGTTATTGTTTCGGTTGCGCTCCCACACACACACACACACACACACACACACACACACACACAAACACGCACACAAACAAAAAAGTAAAAAAAAGTAATAGGGAAAGAAAGGCGCGTGCCGCCGGGAAGAAAGGAACGGTAATGCACCCGAGCGATTCCATTGTCTTGAAAAATGGCCCGCAAGTTCTCCATTCAGCTGCACTGTGGGATGACCCACTTTTATTCGCGGATGCTTCGGGCATGGGGGAAAAAAAAAGAGCACACTGCGCGAGATGGTGGAAGTTGATTGTTTCTGGCCCGCTGCTGAACCAGGAAATTGTAGCGTGCAATCCCAGCTACATAAGAACAACAGCGTCTTCAACGTGATGCGCTAATCACTAACAATAAACATAGAGAAAAACAAAAACACTTTCGTTGCACGTTGCACGTTAAAGCAAAAACTGCGATACCCAGTAGGTAGTTTAATGTACAAAATTATAGATGTGATACGCGGCGCCGCTTTTGTGGTGCAATCGTGAACATAACGACTTTTTATGGAAGACTGTCCCATCACAGTTCTCGTCTCTGCCTCAACACTAAGCTCTACAGATATGTGAACCACTGGTCCTAACAAAGCGTGAATAATAGCTTGTCCAGCAATATTCACAAGATTTATGTAAACCACTGTGCCAAATGCGTACGTAGTTTAACGCGAAAATAATCGATAAGAGCCGAATTAAGCGACTACAAACTGGGTAAGAAGACGCACCAACTTTAGTCCACCATACCTATACGACAGCACTATAAGAGAGAATCCACAAGAAGTTTTCCTTGAGCATTCTCTCTTTGTCCGCACTTGACGCTTTCTTTTGAAGATTGGGAACCTGAAGATGATAATTCGAGGGAGAGAGAGAAAAAAAGGAGGAGGGCTAGTGAGCACGTTTACGAAGACTAGCTCTTCGATAGAGTTGTTGTTCAAGTGGAGACAGGTAAGTGGACATCTGTCGAAACTCTTTGACTATGTTCAATCTATAGAACGTACGTCGACTGAACAGCTTCCTGCGAACGTGCGGTGCAAATATGACGCGTTTCTCTAAATCCATTGCTATTACAGGTAATGTATTTACCACAATAAAGGCACCCTCATTATATACACGAGTCCGAAGCGTAGATGTGGGTTTTGCGATGTCGGGCACGTGCGCACAAAGGACACACACACCGTGGGAAGGTGTTAACGTTTCGATTGCTTTGATTTCCAAACCTTTGTTGGTCGCTTCAATTCAATTACCTTTGTTTGAGAAGCTTGCTTTGTATGCAATTGGAAATGGGCTATCAGCAACAGGCTCACATCGCTCTGAGTGCCGCAACTCGAACGTTGCGCAATGAGTCACGCGTATTTTTTTTTTTTTTTTGGTGCTAGACTATGGACACGTCCATCATTAGTTTAGCCATGTCTCAAAGGAATAACTTGGCTTACAAGAACTGAAATTTAGGCTTGTTCGTCCACTACGGTAAAAAGAAAAAAAACAACAACACCGCAAAATAATTTTGCCTTCCAGCGTAGGTATTCTCGGAAATACGGAGAAGGGCTGCATTCACGTCGCTCTCTGATTTGCATGGGGCAGCTGTTGTAAAAAGGAAGTGATCACGACACTTTGGCCGCTTAAACAAGGTTTTAGCGAGGTTTAAGGCATCGCAGTACTCAGCGAAACGTAAGCATAATACTCGAACATTCCCCAGAGATTAGCAATTGAAGTTATTCAAGGCGTGCACCCACGCTCTATACATGTCACTTAAAGAATAATAATAATACGCCGTCCTTTTGCATGAGAAAACTACGATATGATTATGAGACACGCCATAGTTGAAGGCTCCGGAAGTTTCGACCACTTCGGGTTCGTTAACGTACACCCGAATCCAAGTATACGGGCCGCTAGCCTTTCGATCCGATCGAAGTGCGACCGTCGTTGTCGAGATTGAAGCAGTGACTTTCGGGTCGGCAGCCGAGAACCAAAGCCTCTGTACCACCGCGGCAGTACTCGTCACAAGACGTCTGTCGTGTGGATAAGAGAGGCTAATGAAGGCCGGTGAACGAGCAGAAATAATCGTTCTCCACAATATATATGGTGAAATAATAAATTTGCTAGGTCATGGAATTACCCCTAGCTATGGATTGGTTTCCGGAATTAGTAAAAAGGAAGAGGAAGAAAAGGACAGATACTATCAGGGTGAACTCTCTCTAGCTCACTATGCTGCTACTAGCGAGTTATGCCTCTTCATAAATCAACACATCTTGGTGCGTCGCTATGTGGAAGCGGAATGTAGCGGTGATTCTCAGTATAAAAAGCCAAATGTAATGGATTCTTGTGGCGAGCAACACGAGAGCTTATTCCTGTATTTTTCTTTACTTTTCACAGCGAAGCCGTTGTAGCTGACCGTTAGTCCGCGCAGAGTGATCAGAAAACCATCGCCATCATGAACGGATACGTACTTTCATCGTTCTCGTCTTCTTTTCCGGCCTTAATGTTCTGCTTCGCTTTCAGAAGACGTGCACAGATTTCTCCGGCGGAGAATGCAGTAACTCCGACGAGTGAGGCAACGAGTACAGTGAGAGAATAAAACAGAGAGAGAACGAAGGAGAGAAAGGAAGAATGAAAAAAAAACACAAAAAGAACAAAATTTGACGGAACAAAATCTTTTTGGTGAGGTGGAATTCGAACTCGCGATCCAGAGGCGAGTGTTGATCATAACCACGCGGCTATCCAAGCATGCGAGCGGAGCTCAGCATTGTTTTCTGTAGCATAATGTAGAAAGAGGTTCGGAAATGCAAATGAGGGTGATGAGGAAAGATGGGAAAATGAGGTGCTGGGAAATGAGCAGAGGAGAGAGTAAAGCAAGAATGAGAGAAAGATAAATAGCGAAAAAGAAAGCAAAAAAAGGCAGAAAAAGAAAGTAACATAAATGAACAGAAAGACAGAGAAAGAGTGAGGAAGCAAGTGGAAGCAATAGAGAGAGAACGAGAGAGTAAGATAAGTAAATAAACAAAATTAAATGGAGGAAGAAAGACAGAAAAAGAAACGATAACGAGAAAAGGAGAAAATGAAGAGAAACGAAGAGTGCTGTCCTGCTCCGCACCATTCCTTCACGCTTATTACCACTAGTGCGAAGCATTCTTAATTTCAATAACTGCCTTATCTGAATAAATCAACAATTAGGCGTTCTTGTAATGAAGTGATCTTGCAAACAAAAGTAAAAACATAGGAGGTATGTTTCTGCTCTACATGTTTGGGTTTGTTTGATGTTGAACATGACATATCACGGATGGGTACTTAATTCATCCACCGCATATTCTTTAATTGTTTTGTACTCGCGTAGTAATATTCGATGCATTTGAAGAGCTCATACCTTTTCGTGGGTGGCGCACGTGATTTTGGTTATGTGCAGTATTTTCGCAGTGATAAAGTTATGTTACACTATGAAGAAATGGTACTGGTGGATGCTGGCGTGGGCACCTATGTTGTGAAAAAGAAAGATTGATATGTGGGGTTTAACGTCCCAAAACCACCATATTTGTGAAAAAGAAAGAAATAAATCTCAGAAAAGTTGTTCACCATATAAGGAAAATAGTGAGCTTCGCAAATGAGTATACTGGCTGATATTTGAGGAGTAAGGTGCTACAGCAAACACCGAACGAAGGAAAATTTAATCGTAAACAGGTGTAAACTGAAAGGATAGAAATATTCCGGTGAAGAACAAGTGTTGAGATCATTTATTCTTGTTACACACACAGAGCGCCATATTGCGGATGGACAAGTCACCAGCGACGCTGAACGTCGTCAGCGTGGGGCATGTATTGCATGCAGACGCTACGTGGTCCTTTGTACTTTCCTAGCGCCTCTCGGCAGCCGAAGCACCCAACACCTGTACGTTGATATGGGCGGCACATAAGTCGTCCTTCAGGCACGTATCAACGACACCCACAGGGCGTAATCAACAGACCATAGACGTTGGAAAACGTTCAAAGCGCATGTAAGGTGAAATCGTGTGCAGCCAGGAAATGACCTTTTTTTTTTAATACCCTGTGTCTGTTTTCATAGAACCATTAGAGACAGCGAAAGAGGCAACCCTCGCCACTAAAAAGAAATGTCAGCGTAGTCGGCTCCAATAGCTTCGTGCATGTCCAGTAAATGCGCACATGGGCGTTATACGGCACTAAACTAATTGGTTGAAGAGTTTGGTCATAGTGACTCGTGCGTTTGGAGTATATGTCTCAGTTCTCGTTCCCACAAACTGCGTTTCAGTTCTCGCTTTGCTGGCACTGTGCACCACTTTGTCAGCATGAACGCTGCGCACAAACAGCGTTAATCTGAGCTTAAGCAGCGATTCTTGCAAACGTGCTCGTCAGAACCTCACTAGGCGCTGTTTGATTATTTACCTCTACCGTTAATTAATCTCGCTCACATAACATTTGCTCATTACAAATGTATAAAAAGATAATTACGGACATTGAATGCAAAGCCATCGTCCCTTTTATGTTTTTGGAGAGTGTAATTCTAGTTTTTCTCAATGTTTACAAGTGACTGGAGGTGTGGCCAGAGGTTTACAGATGGGCCTTGGTGTAGTTAAGTTTTCCACTTACACCCATCACTAGGTAAGCAACACACCACGTAGTGTGCCGCAGAGAACAGAAACAATGGGACGGTGAAAAGTGATGGCGATGATATCAGCAGTCAATAGACGTCTCATCGTAAACAAACATCTGTCTTTTTCTTCTTCTTCTTCTTTTTTTCTTTTTTAATCAGTTTTTTTTGTGAATTTAGGAAGTAGCAGGAAACGCACGAAGAGAGGTAGTCTCGCAATAATGTCTTAATACTTCTCTAAACCATGCAGTGAAAGAAGAAATATAAAAGATGTTGAAATAATGCTTAGCATGCGGAACAACGCTACTGCCACAAAAGCACGGCCAACGTTTTAATCGCACGTTCCATCTTCCATTCAGCGTTACGCATCGCCGTCTTGCAAGACAAGTACGCTTTTGCGTGTCCCTCCAGGCTGGCTTGGTTCTCTCCCAAGTCTGCAAGGCAGCAGGTTGCGCCGGACGCTAAATGTACGGATATCACTCGATCACCAGCGCCAGCTTGCGCCACCGAGCAGGGTGCCACGTGATTGTCCACCCTCCAAACTCACCTTTTAACGCTTGCTTTGCCGCCTTTTTCGCGGTCCCCAGGCGCGCGCATGAGGCGTCGTTGCGAGGAGGAAGGGGGATGAGGGTGTGCGGGGTCGCTATCCAGGGAGGAGTTGGGGCAGGTGGCCGAGCGCGGCCACCTGGCCAGATGGCGATATGGGACAGAACGCGCCTTCACCCCTCTTCTCGACCGCACCGCTGATGGCCCATCTCCGCTCGCTCCCATCCAGCAGGCGTCCGGTGGTAGCAGTGGGGGCGATCTCTTCTAGGAAAGAAGCCACGCGTCCGGAGCAAGGCCAAAGGGCCGCCATCATTCTCGGTCTCTAGCCAGCAAGCCGACCGCGCAAATATACTGCGACGATATGCGTGCACCCGCGCACAGACTTCGCTCTGTTGTGGATTTGGGACGCCTCATGCTCGCTTTCGCGAGAAAGCTCCTCCCTAGTGCAGTGAAGATCCGGACAACCACTCGGTTTAGCATACATTTAGAGGATTCGTAGTTAAGTGAGCAGGATAAAGAGGTTTTGTTTTCAGTCGGTGAAAGCTGCGATAATGCCGTGCTTACACGAACACTAAATAATAATAATAATACGTGGGCATTTACGTACCAAAACCAAGATAGGATTATGAGAGACGCCGTGTAGTGGAGGGCTCCGGAAATTTGGACCACCTGGTGTTATTTAGCGTGCACTCACGTCACACAGTACACGGGTCTCTACCATTTTGCCTCCATCGAAATGCCACTGCCGCGCCCGGGATCGAACTCGCGACCTTTGGGTCTGCAGCCGAGCACCATAGCCCCTGCTCCACCACGGCGGACTCACAAGAACGCTTAAGTGCGGTTTCATTTTGCTGGCGGAGAAGGATGTATACGATAGCCGGCCTTGCTTTTAAAAAGGAGGCATATAGTCTCATAATTACACACTAGAGGGAAATTTGGCGCTTGTGTCTATGGAAACTCCAACTCTTGGCGCTTCAGTCAGCACGGGAATTAATGGTAGCATATTGTTACATAAAATTACACGTGGTGTGAGTATTTACGAGTCTATTCAAACTGACGCGCGCATCATTGACCAAGATGGAGAAGAGCACGCATAACCGGACAAACCAGTCCGTTTATGTTTTCTCCTAACGAGAGAAAACATAAACGGATAGAAGCTCCTAACAAAGAGCCATAGGAGCTCTTTGTTAGGAGCTCCTATGGAGTCGACCAACCATAAACTGAATGCGAGATGAGATGGCCTGTAGCTGTCTGCCAGTAACTTGACGATTGTCACTTGCCAACAACTTGAGGGAGAGAGAATTAGATGCGATGAGCGGGGAGGTTGATTGGAAGATGAATACGCAATTTGCTACCCTGCACTAGATGAAGAAGTTATCTGGTCAAACATGCGAAACTCCGTTTAAACGCAAAGTTGTACTGTTATATTCGAAAATCGGGCGTTTCGGGCGAGCCTTCGGCCGTACTTTTGGGTTTCCGAGTTGAACTCACCTCGCCCGTTGTGCGTGGGCTGCTTGTACAGGTCTTCGTACCGACGCGCTGATTTCTGCGCGATAGTGCGTAGCACGTATTGAGGTGTAGGGGTCACCGACTATACAGAAACTATACGATCAACAAAGATGTCTAACAGTAATATCCAGTTGACTGCTCAGCCATTTCACTCATTCCTTCTCAGTATAATCGAACCTTCGCTATTTTCCGTTTGTCCCAATGCACTGGAATTGCAATTGAGGAATGCCTTAGACACATTTTATGAGTGCTTCAACATTCGCGAAATAAGGAATCTGTGTGATCGCGTTCATGATAAACAAAACGATCACGAAGTGAAGAAATTCAGCTCATTTTAGCAGTTTTACCGCATGCACTATTGCAATTTTCAGCTTAAAATGTAGCATCAGAAATATTTTCGCTCTGTGTCTCACCAGTTGTATACCGTTATATACATAATCAACGCAATCGAGGAGTTTAAGCGTTTGTGACAAAATGACAGAAGTGAGATTTAAATGGGTATATAGACGGTAAGCCCTATGATTTTTCACCCAACTAAAGGACCCGTGTAACAAGAATGGCCGAATATGAAAATTACGCTACCGAATTGGTTACACTACTATTCTACGCCGTGGAGGTATCTTTAAAGAAAAGACGATGGTTTTTAAGTGCTTAACAATACAGCTCTTGTGCTTCAAGCGCGTTGACAAAGTTAAATCGCTTATGGAGGCGGCAATGTTGTAGGCCCGTGTGCTCAGATTTGGGTGCACGTTAAAGAACCCCAGGTGGTCGAAATTTCCGAAGCCCTCCACTACGGCGTCTCTCATAATCATATAGTAGTTTTGGGACGTTAAACCCCACAAATCAATCAAAGTTAAATCACTTGAAATAACGCAGCTCCTTATCCTAGTGTATTTTGTTTTGAGGAAACCTGCCGTATCACTACTATAATGTGTCATCACATCAGCGACTAATTAATTCAGCTACAGCTTGACTGAGCTTAAGTATCGGCAACATACTGTCCATCTTATTATTAGCACATATGCCAGTGTGTGTCAGGTGCTTATCGGGCGTTGTGGTCGCCTATGTCTCGTAGTCTGGAACAGTTAAACAGCCACTGATAACGGACAAGCTTTTCGCTCAGTAGCTTGCCGCATCAGTTACTCTGTGGAAGTATTTATAATAAGGAGATCCTGCGTCAACAGTGCCCCAGATATCTATTTGTCCATATTGGTGGCTGGTGTGCTTTCGTGTTCACCTAATTCGGTGACACCACTGTTTTGTGTTCTTGCCAGCTTGACTATATATGGGCAGTGTGCGAGTAAAAGTTGTTTTAGTAGACACATTGGCGAGAACGCAGGCTCTAGATGTCTTCGCTTGTTGGGTTGTGTCTCTTTCGTTTTGTACTTGCTTACTTGCTTAAAATCTCGGGATAGCCTCAATTAGATGTACTATAAATGATATGTAATCAAGTTGAGTATTTTCTAGAAAGCTTGAACACACACACACACACACACACACACACACACACACACACACACACACACACACACACACACACATATATATATATATATATATATATATATATATATATATATATATATATATATATATATATATATATATATATATAGGAGAAACAAGTGTATACTTAAGGGCTCGTTTTTTTCGTGTTTACACAATATTAATGAGATCTAACAGACAATAATGCAAAGGAAAGTATAGGGGAAATTATTAGGCCAATTGTAATGTAAATAAGAAGAAAGAAAAGTGTGTAAAAAGATAACTTGTCGTGGGCAGGATCCGAACCTGCGACCTTCGAATCAACGCGTTCGATGCTCTACCACTGAGCTACCACGACAGCCACCCCCCCAGCCACTTTAATGGGTATCTATGTCAATTTAAACTTAGGAGTGTCAGTCAGCACCACTAGTAGCCATGGCTGCGAGTGTGACACACTCTTTATGAGCCTGTTAGGCGTCACGTAGCACGTGAACTTATTACTAACTGGCAGCTGACCAATAGTCCCTCGTATACAACCTAAAGGCACCAAGTCTGCCAGTACTAGACCCTCGTTAATGAATAGGAGAAACAAGTCTAACTTAAGGGCTCGTTTTTTTGTGTTTACACAATATTAATGACATCTAACAGACAATAACGCCAAGGAAAGTATAGGGGAAGTTATTAGGCCGATTGTAATGTAAATAAGAAGAAAGAAAAGTGGGTGAAAAGATAACTTGCCGTGGGCAAGATCCGAACCTAGTTCACTATATATATATATATATATATATATATATATATATATATATATATATATATATATATATATATATATATATATATATATATATATATATATATATATATATATATATATATATATATATATATATATATATATATATAGAATAAACTTGCAGATAGCACATTTGAAAAGGAATTTGTATTTACTAACGTTTCGGCCGTGCCACGGCCGAAACGTTAGTAAATACAATTTCCTTTTCAAATGTGCTATCTGCAAGTTCATTCAATATAGAAAATACCCGGACCTGTCGTGCCTTCCCTTCAATTTCTATATATATATATATATATATATATATATATATATATATATATATATATATATATATATATATATATATATATATATATATTTATATTTATATATAATCTTGCTTTGAAAAGCGCGTAGTTTTTCTACCATTCTGGAATGCACTAAAGTGATATGTTAACTCGAGTTGCGCAATGCAGCTATTATTGCAAAAACTTACTATTGTAGACAATATTAGCGGAGGCAAGTGAGCGTTTGGCGGCTAGCCTCAAACCCCAATTTCAGAAATACTCGCATAGAGACGTCAAAAAAAAAAAAAGAATTCCAAAGATAAAGTGAATGGGCTTAAGCTTTTTTTCGAACATTTATCACTCCTTAACAAAACGTCTGTTTTAAACGACGTGCAAAATATATTGCGCAAGCAACAACTACAAATATATAACATTAACAACAAATAACAAATATATAACAATAAATAACAACAAGAGACCCGTGTATTCCGAGAAAGGGGCACGTTTAAGAACAGCAGTTGCGCAAGGTTTGCGGAGCCCTCCACAACGGCGTCCCTCATAATCATATCATGGTTTGGGGTCATAAAACTCGAGCAATCATTGTTAATAACGGTTTTGTATTGTTGCACCTGTTGCACTCACGCGCAGCAAAGAGCATGAGATTTTTTGAACCAATAGTTTACAGTATTTAGTTTTTATTTGTTGCAGAAACACACAACACACACAAACACACACACACGCACGCACACAATAGAAGGCGGCATTTCGCGAGGAGTTACGTACATCACTCTGCCGTGCTCTGTTTGCCATATCTACCTTATTCTCGCTAGCGGAATTTAGGGAAAAAAAGGCGCCCTTTCTAATATTATTCTCGAAAGCGGCCGCCACGAATCACCACGCTTCTGGTTTGAGCCCATTTACCACGAGTTGGCGTGTTCCTTGGCTCTCACACTGCTCACGGTGTTAACGTAGGAAAAAAAAATGCGCGCACTTATCATGTGTGCAAGCCAGAACGACTTATGATTGCACTGAATGCCCAATAGGATACATTTATGCCGCTATCGAAGTCCCACTACAAATGCCCTGTGCAACAAGGCGTAATTCTGAAGACACCGAAGAAACCTTGCAGCCTGTATTCCACTGTACAGCAAAATACAAAAAGTGTACATGAACTTTTCATCAGGTGAGGAGTTATGGGCATGTACGCGCCTTTACAAAGCAGGCCATGCATAAATTCCAAATACGATGGGGAACAGCTAAGCGAGCACACATAATGAATCTATCAACGAGCGCTTTACGCAAAAACAGAAGCTATGCGCGCACTATAGTGCCATTGTACATGCATCAGCAGTGGGAGGATGATGTAATATGAAGACAGTTAGCTCATCGTCATGAAATTTTCACTTCATATAGGCATGCACTACTTTCGAGATGCCAGTTCTTGAAATGCATTATGTAATGTGTTTGCGTACCAATGTATTTGCGTAACAATTAGGGGCGTCTCTGTTCAGTTCTGTTCTGCTCTGTTTTAACTGTTTTGCTGTGGAGAGGTTGAGGTGCCTATTGCCTCGGCTACTCCATATCACAAAGTTCTGCAGCGAAAAATAAAATAATAATACAGAACGGTACCCAAAAATTAACAATACGGAAAAGAAAAAAAAACATAAAAGCTGCGTGTTGTGATTCGGGACGATATTACCTGCAACGCCGGTGCATATCTTCAGCAGATTCTGGGGTCGGATATCTCGAAAACAATGACAGTCTTGGGTCTTCACTGCGACAGCAATCACAGCGACTGCCTAAGCAAACATTCGCCGTCAGAGTTGTGCAGCTGTCTGCGCAAACTCCCAGTGCAATAAGATCTTATCATATCTTCCTCACAAGACTTTGTGACATCAAGCAATGGCTGGTTGCAAGACAATAAGTTTACATTAACAAACCACACATATAGACAAAAAAACGTACTACGTGTGGAATGAGAACATGATCATAAAATAAAATGTGATGCAACTTAATAAGAAATACCATTCGTATGTTACTGCGACCGTTAGAAAGAAAAACAAATTGCGATATGACGTCACCTTATACATGTTTTAAGAACAATGATTTTAATAAATGCAGGTTCTATAAAAAAGTGTAACTCCACAAAAAAATCTAAACAGAAATGGTGGAAAAGAAAACCTACATCTAAACATTGAAATTGTGCTTCAATTCATTCACTGATAGATCGTGCTGCGCAACTGTACAACATCGCTCGGAAGTTTGTTGAAATAATCGAGTACAAGAAATAATGGCGAATTAACGAAGCCAGTGAGTACGCGCAATCATTGGAGGCATTTTATATGCTTGATTCGAGAATGGGAAAATGCAACGGGTTGGCTAGCTCCGTGAAAGTGATAGATAGATAGATAGATAGATAGATAGATAGATAGATAGATAGATAGATAGATAGATAGATAGATAGATAGATATGTGTGGTTTAACGTCCCAAAAACACCACATGATTCTGAGAGACGCCGTAGTGGAGGACTCCAGAGATTTCGACCCATGAGGTTATTTAACGAGCACCCAAATCTGAGCACACGGGCGTACAGCGCTTTCGCCTCCATCGGAAATGCAGCCGGCGCAGCCAGGATTTGATCCCCCGATCTGCGGTTCTGCAGCCGAGCACCTTGGCCACTAGACCACCGTGGCAGGGCCACTCCATGAAAGTGAAAACTAGGAACTGCCAAAGTAATAGCCATGGTATTGCGAGGGCAGCGCGACAAGCGTTTGTTTTCCTAGTGTGGGTATCTTCAGGGATGACTTGATAGCAGCTACACAGTAGACGCGTGAGTATTTTCCTACGGCAAATGGAGCTACGTTATTTTTGACGGCCTCAAATTTGTAAATTAGGCATGACTGAATAGAGTTTGAAAAAGCGTGGCATATTCTATTCTTGAGCGAACTAAAATTATGTATGAAAGAAGTTTTGTGTGTAGATTTATTAGCAGTATACAAATTATTTTTAATCATCCCGAGTGGTTTTGAAACTTTATTGATTATTGCGACAGCATGAACACTCTATGAGATGTTACAAAACGGACGACCAAGTATTTTAATATACGTGTTTCCGGCTTCCGTATTGTTCGTTATTTAAGAATGCAGCTTCGGGTTGGAAGTTTCTGTAATTATTTTTTAATCGGTTTTTGAGACATCTTTCCATGAATCATTGGTGGCTCTAGCGGCCACGTTTATGACATCATATTGAAGCACTCTCCTATTCCAGAGTTCGCAGTTTGCGTGTACACTCATCTTCAAATAGTCTTATTAGTAATCTCAAGTGGGTAATATGACACCATTAACATAACGTAGAGGCATTATTGGTCCCCACACATTTACTCTATAACTTCTCACAATAAATCAGTTAGAAATCAATGCCACTTACGTTTTGTTTCTGTGGATTTCTGCGACCGTAATTTGTTTCTGCGGTCGGCATTCGATCTCGCTACGTTCGGGTCAGAAGTCGAGCACAATAACATCTAGACCACCATGGGAGGTTAACCATGAAGCTTATGGGCCGCTGAGACGGAATTGATTTTTCGGACGACTTGGCTTACCACGTAGCAAACAAGCATTGCTTAGACATGGTATAGTAAGTAAATACTCTTGCGTAACTCGTATGATTTAGTCATTATTCAATGAGGCGTTGCACGAAATCGGCCGCGATTTTCTTTTTTTCTTTTGCGTATACAAGGATTACATGGATAATGTAGCTGTACGCACACTGATTGCTGTAATGCTTTACTGTCTGGTCTTTGAGTCATTTCATGATACTTACACAGTTTTTCCCAACAAGGCCTTCCAAAATGCATATGAAAAAGGAAAATTAATTCTAGTTGATTTGATTGGAAAACTGCGCTGACCTCCTCTGTAGTTCAGCAAGCGTGCTTGGCCGCAATACAGAGAAGCTTGCTGGGCGGTAGGCGTGTGAGTAGAGAGAACGCAAGAAAAACAATCCTGTCAACCTTCCGCTTCTGCTCAAATTTTGTCGTCGATGCCACCACTATTATTATCATCATCATTGGATTCTAATGTTCCTGATTGGTATTATATTGAAGCCATAGTGGCAAGAACAACTACTGAATCTATATATTGAGGAATGAAAACACATCAGTCAAGTGTAAAATGATACGAAAGATGATTTAAAACAGAATCAATGGCACGCGAAAAGAAGTCCTAGTCGTTGAAGATTACGATTTAAAAGATTTAAAATATTAGCTGCGCTGTGCTTGCACATGATGACAACCAAAGTATTTAAAGAAAACAAGAGAAGTGAAATGAGAATGATGCTTTAAAAATGCACATAGTTTATTGTAATGGTAAAAACATGGATTATATACCATTTCAAAATTTTACTGTATTGAGTACACACTAGGGTGCAATAACAAACATAACACGGACGTGAATATAGATGAATATGGATGAATATACCTGTCAAAATAAAGCCTAAAACGTGGGACCAATTTTAACTATGATTGATCGAATCGTCCCAGAAAGAGTAAAAAAAAGTATTAAATGCGTGTAATTCTTTTATTTCTCTCCACTTCTCTCTTTCTTCCTATCTCTGTATTTTTCTCTTTCTTTTCCTATCTTTGTACTTATTCTTTGCCAATCAAAGTTATTACATCTTATGCCGGGCGCATTGGCGCACTCGTGCTGCAATTTGGGCATCTATCTATCTATCTATCTATCTATCTATCTATCTATCTATCTATCTATCTATCTATCTATCTATCTATCTATCTATCTATCTATCTATCTATCTATCTATCTATCTATCTATCTATCTATCTATCTATCTATCTATCTATCTATCTATCTATCTATCTATCTATCTATCTATCTATCTATCTATCTATCTATCTATCTATCTATCTATCTATCTATCTATCTATCTATCTATCTATCTATCTATCTATCTATCTATCTATCTATCTATCTATCTATCTATCTATCTATCTATCTATCTATCTATCCGCTTACGTCTGGGTGCTGTCGTGATCACCCCTGTAACTTGGGGTAAACCAGAATTCTTATAGGAGGGTAAGATGGCTTGACGAATATGACTCACTGGCCATGACATGAATAACGTCATAATCTCGTCGTGACGTCGTCAAAAACTTTCCGCCATACAGTGGCACATAACCACAGGTGGGTATGTGCCACTGGTATGCGGGTTCAACACTTCCTATATACCGAGGAACGGCGAGAAGACGCATGGGTACCTTTAACGCGCCGAGAGTTAAGAAAAAGCTGACATCAGTTGCGTTGACCCGGCGAATTTAAAAAAAAAGGCTGTCAGCGTCTCAGCAAAAATTGAACCCCACCATACTGCGTCGCAACCAAGTATTCTACTATAGAGTGACGCCAGGTCTTTTAACTGCTTTTGATAGAGACCGTAATGTTAGTAAATCGTGAACTGGGGATGCAGTGATGGCTATCCAATTTTATAAACGTTACATATGTACTCATACAATACAGTCGTCACGTTGGGTTAAGATCAACTGCAGCTAAGTGCAATGCAACGATACCTATTGACAGCTTATATCAAACAAGGAACGTTTCGAAGAGACGTCGGTAATTTTTATCCGAGAGCGTTAAGAAAAATCAGTGAATCTCTACGAAGTGAAGGACGACAAGTGGGCAAAGCTATAAATCCAAAGGTCCATAATGTCTACGTTCAAGTCAGTCACCGGCTAGTCTCAAGGACGGACAGACGGATGAACGGAAGGACGGACAAGTGTGCGTATGCACGCACGGACGAACGGACAAATGAACGGCTGGATGGATGCACGGATGAACGGAAGGACAATAGGTGGTCGGACGAACGGACGGCGCGGGTGATAACTTATTGTGTTGTTGTATAAGTTGATTACCCATAAAGTTGGCTGTTCACACATATGTTTTCATTTTTTGTTGTGCTGGTGTTTAGTTTCGGTTTGAGTTTTGTGGAGCGTGATGAACGCCAGCAAGGTAGGCCCTAAGGAGCTTCAACCCTGAAATCTGGCATCGGCAGCGTTGATACCAACGAACAGATAGAATAAAAATTGTGGTCTCAGCAAGAATTGAATCCCAGCATTCTGCGTGGAAATCAAGTATTCCACCACGGAACCACGCCAGGTCCAGGAACTGCTTTTGAAGTAGACCGTGATGTTCATGAAACGTCAATTGAGGATGCAATGATGGCTATCCAATCTTATAAACAGTACATACGTCCTCTTGTCATACAGTCGTCACGTCGGGTTAACGACTATTGTAGAGAAGTTCCATTCAATGAAACTTATTAATCAAGCAGTGTCGAGGGCCGCCATCCTCGCTGGTACAGGCGCTACATATCAGCTTACTGTTTCTGGTGTTACTAATACCCATGTTGCTGTTAGCATCGTTACGCAACAGTAAACATGCCTCTGTTCAAGATATGTATTTGCAGGAAACTTTTCTACATATATTTAGCCTCATTTAGTAACGTTTCGCTCAGTGAAAAGATTACAACACGGTCACCTTTCCTCCGCATGCTTCGCATAACATTGATTCCCGAGGTTGTGGTATCTGCCGAAATTTTTTACGGAAAATACAAAGTTTCAAGCCACGAAAAAGTTTAATTTCAGTTCTACTGGTTAGTAGGGCTTCGCAATTCTCGTGGCGCATACCTGATCGAGTTTTTCTTATTCTGATTGTTCGCCGGGTATGTAATGATTTGCTACAGAGCTTCGCGCACCGACGAAATCGGTACTAAGCGATAGCCATGAGTGACGCTGTCAACCCTCTTCTGCCTGTAGATTAAGTACAGTTACAGAAATATCTAACAAAGCTGATGGCGGGGCCACTTCGATGGCTCAATAATATATACATTTACACCATTAACGCTAATATTTTCACGGATTCACAGAGCGATTGCGAAGCGAAATAAAAAAGTGAAGTAAAATGAGTTACAGCGTAATGCCAATATCGCTTAAAATAATTAAACGTTTAAGCTTTTTTGATATATTGTGGATAGCTATATCAGACCACAAATTTCCAGACATTTAGCGTACGGTATTAGGTACGCTATTAGGTGTAGAACTAGGCCAAGAGCTGTCCATGTTAGAGTGCGCAGCAATTTTAAATGTTCTCACAATGTTGAGATAATATTTGGTGCAGTTTTTTTTGTGTGTATAATTCACAGAAATACAGGAAGTTCGGCACTGAAGCTGAAGTGCAAATAAACACAAACTTTAGTGCGTAAGTTGGCTTCATGGCACAACTTTAAAGTACTGCAAGTAGGAAAACTTCACAAGAATATGCGGAGAATTTTCGCTTAACATTTTTGTTTCAGAGAATTGTAGTAAGGGGTGCGCGTTATGTGCAGGAGCGAGATATACGCGAAAAGATATGGTATATTTAAAAGCGTCGCATTGTCGCAACCATGAAAATAAAAAAAAATCAAGCAGTCTTCACCCTTTTTATCTGGCAATAACAAATGTGACTGACTGGTCGAGATAACCTGTTTTGACGTTTAGGTAAAAATGAGACCACAAGGCAGACATGCTTACTTTTTCTCTGATACAAATAGTATCATCATTATTTTTTTACTATGAAGCCGGTTTCAACAGTTGCTATTCGTAGTTATTTTGGGACAGGTTTTAGTCGGCTTTAGCGTCTCCCGTTAACGATCAAAGTCGTGTTTAAAGGGCGCTTTGCGATGATTTGACAAAATATGTCTGGGCAGAGCTGGTTTTCGCTTATTTCTTCACAGCCAGTCTTAGCTTAGAAGTTTAGAGTACCTCTTGGACATCGTATAGTGAACCAGTAGTATTGAAAGAATTGATACGGTGTTTCTAGACCTATTGTATAAATCTACGTATGTGTACTGCGATGAGAAGTAACATATTAAAGTGAGTGGAGACGGTATTAGTATCTGGAAGGTTCATAAACCTTTTTTAAAAATATGCTCAGGTGGACGTTAGCTCTAAATACCGAAACATATGAAAGGAACAATATCCAGACACAGAAATCGTTACATATTAAAGGTGACACGACTTTCATTTAGAGCTTAGACTCGCTATATAACTCGCACATTCGTTGGATCTCCTGTGGAGGCTGAAACATACTTTAAGTGCGTCGCATTTTAGAGGTCCGGCTTGTCGTTCTTGCTTACTTCTCATACGTGACCGGTTCATGCTAAAAATTAGGTGGTTAATTCTAAACATTGGGGGGAGGGGGGTGAAACAAGGTGAGCAATGATCTAAACCGGGTTAAAACAAACGAACAGAGTCTAAAGTAATATAATAACACAAATAATGAAAGCTACAGTTAACTTGAGATCGCTACAAATGCTTCGTAAACTTGAGGCTGACATCCACACCGGGCAAGAGAGGGCGTCGTCGCCACCTCGTCAAGCGCGCGATTGCCCCCCCCCCCCCCTACCAGCACTTCTCCGGCGCCTTAATTCATCGCTACAGTTAAAGAGATAGAGAGAACCTGGTGGAACTCACGACAGACTACACGCATCTCAAGAGCCGTAACAAGAAGCAAGTCCATAGACAGCATCAGAAAGTAACACGCATGTCGCACTCCGAGTTTCCGAATCTCCCTATAAAACACTTTTCGGGCAGGGGGGGGGGGGGGAACCCAGCATGCTTACCGCAAATAATATCGACGTCAACGGTGGTTCCGTAAACGAACCAGTGGGAACTCTACGAACGGGAATAGCTGGTTTGACCATGCTGCACAACTAATTCCTCGGGCTTCCAAGCAGTCGAGCTGCATTTAGCGCAAAATTTACTACTACAACAATCGGTATACACAATAATTTACCTTGCAGCACATCGCTTCATTCAACACGGACACCACAGCTACAGTATCGGCTAATGCTGGCACGGCAACACCTTCGATGAGGACAGCTTTTTTTTTTCCTTCGTCACACGAGAAACACAAAGCTCAGAAAGAATGAGAGTGGCGTCGATTATGATGAATGACATAGAACAGACAGTACAGAGGTATGCAGCGACCTCGGTTCGAAGCTTTGAACTACAGTCAGAGGGGTGTTCTGCGTCGTTTTCTATCGCTCTCGTAAGTCGGTTTAGGTGATTCGAAGCAATAATTGCCGGTGGCAAAATATTATTTTCACACTTTTGTCAAGAGCGACCACCCGTCTTACTAAAGGAATGAGTTCATCCACAGCGGTGGTTTATTGGCTATGATGTTTCACTGCTGATCCGAAAGGTGCGCGATCGACCGCGGCGTTCGCATTTTGATAGATGCCAAGTGGTAAAGGCCTGTTTGCTTAGTAATTTTAGGTGCACGAGAAAGAACCTCAATCAGATAGTCGAAATTTCGGGAGCCCTCCACTACAGCCTGTCTCATAATCATGTCCTTATTCTGGGACGTGAAAACTCTGAAAAAGTTCCACAGTGACCTATTTCGAACGTTTGTAAAGAACACAATGCTAACACACCGACTTTAAACGGGTAGCTTTAAAAATACAATAATGACTTCGCGACCACTGATACAACGGCAGGTCGGTTCGGGGTGTTCACAAGAAATGATCCTCAAGGCTGAACCACAAGGGCAGGCAATTCGTGTATGAAAAACTGCGAAAAATCTGTAACCAGTGGCATGCCGAAATTGATCTTTTATTCCTTTGGGGGTTTTGTTCTGCACGACAAAAAATAAAGAAAAAGAGATGTAGTGTACCGCTTGCGTTGTGTATCACGCGACAATATTTTAATTTAATTTTAATAAAGATTTAGCCGTACTCATTGTCCACCGCGGTGCTGTAGCGGTTACGGTGCACGTCTGTGGACCTGAAGGTCGTGGGTTCGATTCCAGCCGCGGCGGTCGCATTTCAATGGAGGCGAAATGGTTGAGGTGCACGTACTGTGCAATGTCAGCGCACGTTAAAAAACACCAAATGATCAAAATTCCCGGAGCCCTCCACTACGGCGTCCCTCATAATAATATCCTGGTTTTGAGAAGTTAAACCCAAATAATATTATTTTTATTAGCCGTATACACCATATGTGAGCCCATGTCTTTAGATGTATTAAACGTCGTGACACTGCAAACCGGTGGCGCAAAGGACAATTACACTGCTTGTTTGTGCAGGAGCTCGCGTGTAGTGTCTAGCTGCGCGCGCAGTTGACATACAGTGTTAATATCCTGCAGGGGTCGGGAGGCACGTCCACAAGCACTGTCGTGTCGTATATGTATATATAGCTGAAAAGGTGCAACGATTTTTTTTTTAAGCGTTAAAGGAACGAAAAGAATTGAAACGTTGGTGTGTTGGATGCAGGCATACTTGCTTTGCTTCGTTATGTATATAATTTTGAAAGAAAAAGTAAATGAAGGATTCGCCACCGTTCTTTTGGCATCGGCTACCCCTTTTCTCTTGGTTGTAAGGATGAAGATAATAATTTATAAACAAGGAGAATCTATATACATGTACACAGTTCTGCGTTTGGTGTGTTCAAAAATTCTCGTTTCAACGCAGCTCACCACACATCGATTGGGAGATGATTTAGACTCCAACCAAAAGTTTTGAAGAAACCCGACGTTTCGGAACCGACCCAGTTTCATACTCAACCAGACAGACTTCTGTCGAATGTTTACTTTCACACAATGATTACTTTTTCTTTTTTCACACGCGCACGAACTTACCGTACCGCGTCGGCATTGTGCACGAGGTACCAAACTCTTGAAGGATTTCATGATGCCGGGCCTTGCGTGAAAGATTGTACTGGAATAAACTGAACTTCAGCGATTCGGCGTCGACATTTGACTTCATTGTGAGCTTATTTTCTGTCCACTGAGCCGTACCTTTTTCCCGTGCAGGCTCGTAAGCTTAGCAGTCTGTTGATGATCATGTCATGTTTAAATTTCCATTCAGCAAAAAAAAAAAAAAAAAAAAAAAACGCGACGGAAGTGTGCGCTTGCATGGAGACCTGCGTGCGTTGACGGTTGCGTATAGCGACTCTGAGCCAGCAAATTCGCCCCCCTCGTGTGGTTTTCTCGTCTATCCTCATTTCCCTTGCCAGGTATTAGCGCAAGCCGACAAATGAGCGCGAGGGGCGTTGGGGAGAGAGTGAACCCCACCCCGCGCCACCGCTAAACGATTCGGCGGGTAATGCTGCAGGATCCGCCACCAAAGGGCAGAGCCGGAATGACAACCCTGTGCCCAAAGACGGCGCGGCTCGCAAATATCGAACGCCGCTTGATGCGACGGCTGAAGGGTGCATGCGACATCCGAAAAAAAAAAAAAAAGACACGAAGAAGCGCGCGACATCAAGAGGCAAGCCAAGAAACAAACTAGGAGATGGAATGAAGTAGGGGGATTAGAAGGAAGAATAAGCAAGCGCTGCGTTTGGCGTGACCCATGGCCGGTCAGTAACTCGGACGAGCGACGCGGCGAGAAAGGACCCGGGTGGGGACGATGTCGTCATTGATCCCCCTGGTGCTCCCCGTGCACGTCGTAATACCCCCTGGAAATGAGATCCATTCGCGTGCCCGCTCTGACGTCAAGAGCCGCGCGGCGACTGTGCCGCCGCCAGTCGCGACGGGGTTATTGCGCGTGCAAGTGAGCGTCGCCCCACGAAGACAGGGCCGCGCTGTCCCGCCTTCTTCGGTGCGCACGCCGTTCGATAGCGCGCACGGCCCGACCGATACTGTACGGGTTGTGCGGCCGTCTGGTCGGAGGCTTTGCTTGGAAGGGACGTTGGGAGTTAAAGAAAGCAAAGGAAAAAAAAGATCGAGTAAGGATTGGTCGCTAGCGGTTGTCTGTACCGTGTTGCCGACTACGCGCACGAAGAAAAAGCATTGCCCTATTTCTGTAAGTACAGTAGAGATAATGGACCGTTTCAATCTAGGGAAATGGAATATATTGCGCTATGAGGTAATGCGAGTACTCAGTCGCGTTCAAAGAAACGACTGGCTGTTCGCTCGATCATTAAACGACTTGTGCCTTCATAGCGCGAACAAGTTGGAAAAGGGCAAAAATATTCGCGTCAATCACTTACGTGAAAAACACGTTCTCTGCTTTCACCTACTAGCGTTGTCGTTTGTTTTTTGCTGGTAATCAGCCATAAGTTTTCTCTAATTTATTTTGTGTGCCCCGATGGGAGTGAGTGCTATAAATATTGCGCTCTTTGGTTGAATCACATTGAATATGCCACTGGTGGGTAACTTTCTGAGAAATCTGAAGAAAGAAAAAAAAGGCGCCGTATCTGCATGTTAATCTGCAAATGTCGTCGAAAGACGATAGTCTTGCGTCTGGAGAGATTGAACAAAACGTTTATTTGATGTTGTGCGCAAGAAAATCGGTGATTGGTATTCTGGAGGCGCTGCGTTAGAGTGCCTCGAGCGTGCAGCGGAGGCGAACGAGCACACCAAGTCACGTCACACGTGAGACATGAGCGCTATCTGGCAGTTATCTTGGAAAACAAAACGCGCGGCTCTGAGACGGGTGGGCGCACCCGTCTCAGGGGTGATAAGGTGTAGAACGCAAGGCGACGGGTAGGTGCCACCCCCGTGTCGTCTTAGCAAAGTGTTGGAAACGCTTCCCTTTTCGTGCAAGCGTTACATGGTCAGCGCCACGTGATAAACGCTTTGGTCCTTAGAATAACTTATGTATACCTTTTCTAGTAAAAGATGCTCATACAGAATATATAGGTGTTGTTATGGTGCCTCAGATATGCGCAATAGTTGCTTTCTAATTGACAATTGCACAAGCATGAACGCTGAATCTTTAGCAACATTGGTGGGCACTGCGGATGGGGTCGGCCGTTTAGAGTATCGGCTGGTGCCGTTTAGAGTGCCCGATACCGTTAAGGGGTGGACAAATAGACAAAAGGACAAACAGACAGACTAAAATTTTTGCGTCAAAGGTCCCCAAGAAAGGCTATCGTCTTTGAAAAAACGCAAAGAACAACGCTTCGCATCATTGACCGCACTATTTGCACGGCACTGACAGCATCGATTATTCGGTGGACACGTGCCTTCGTTTTTTGCATGAGTCGACTGCAGCACCAGAGGCTTGTAGTATCGCGGGTCGGTAGCCGCGTTTGTCAGCGCGTTTATCAGGCAATCAACTCTGGCATGGCGCCGACGTCGCGATTGAAGCCATGTGTCATAATGGGGCATGGTCCAATATGTCATCACCACTCACCACTGCATCGCGTCGTGCGTTTGTTGCACCATGGTTTGTTGAAACGTTCCTAGTGAAGTTAAGGAAGGAAAAAGTATACGAAAAAGGAATTCAGGGGGAGGGGGGGGGGAGATGGCGACAGCTATCGCGAAATATTGCCAGCAGTAATGTTCATGTCAGACGCTGGGTTATCGGAGCTTTCAAATTCGCCCCAACAGTTAGCAGAGAGTCGAGATACGACCGTGTCGCCGGAGCTACAGACGTATTATGAAAGTGTACCCCCCCCCCCCTCCCACTGTATTGCATGAATGGCACTGTGGGTATGAGTAAAAAAAATCCTTTCTATCACTGTTATGCATCACGGTTTTACGAAAATGCCAACATTAAATAGCGGTAAAAAATGCCTTTGAAGTCCAGTAAAAGTATGATGACAGAAGATTGCTATTGGGTGAAAGCGCACGCGCATCGGCGTTTGTAGAAAAAAATAAAAAGCGCTTGAATCTCCGTACCTTGTATGTACACTGTCGTCCTTCATGAAAGGGAACACGCGAACACGTGGCCTGCACTCTGCGGCGCCTGCCTACAGCACCATCAACCGACAGCAAAAGGAAATACGTTCGCTTTCAGCGTCATCTGTTGCCGAAAAAAAAAAAAAGATAGTAACGAGTTATGGCCGGTAGACAAGCGCTGCTAGATTGCACCCTTTCTCTGCTCATGCGTATACAATGCGTAGTCCACTGCCAACATATCAAACGTTGTTCGCGACTACGGCGCAAGCTGCAGTAATTGCCCGATATCGCTCGCCGCGCTAGCGATCAGGGAGCGTAATCTATCAGCGCTGGTCTACCGGCCATAAATTGTTATCTTTTTTGGCCATAGATGACGCGAAAAGCGAACGTGCTTTCTTTACTTGTCGGTTGATGGGGCTGCAGGCAGCCGCCGCAGAGCGCAGGCCACGCGCTCGTGTGTTCCCTTTCATGAAGGACGACAGTGTACATAACTGCGCGCGCATGCACATTTCCAAGAATTATTCATAGCTGCCGATGCCAGCCAGTTGGTAAACACTGGCCTTAGGCAAACAGTACTTATGATCAAAGAGCTTTGTGGATAGGCCAAAGAAAATAAAATGATTGCTTGCTAAGTAGATAATAATTGTTGGGGCATTAATCTTAAAACCAGAATCTCTCATATAATTATGAGAGATGCCGTAGTTGAGGGACTCCGGAAATTTTGCGCATGCGGTGTTCTTTAACGTGCACCTAAATGTAAGCACATGGACCTCGAGCATTCTCGCCTCAAACGAAATTGCGGCCGGGATTTGATCCCGCAACCTGGGGGTCAGCAGCCCAGTGCCGTAGCCACTAGACCACCTTGAAGGGTACTCTTTCTAAGTAGAAAAAAAGTTTGGTCAGCCGGAGGTTCTAGCCTGTGAAAGGACAGATTACGGGTACATTCTGAATTTCGTAAGCAAGCTCGATTACGTACCTATAGACTGCAACCTTCTGTGGTGTGGAGTTTCATATCGAGAGAGAGAGAGAGAGAGAGTGAAATGGGATAAAGACAGATAAAAGATTATACATGCCGAAGGAGAAAGCTTGACGTTGATATACTGATTTCCGTGGCCGCCACTATGTGGCAGTCTGATAAGTGCGGCATTACGCTGATTGATTGATTGATTGATTGATTGATTGATTGATTGATATGTGGGGTTTAACGTCCCAAAACCACCATATGATTATGAGAGACGCCGTAATGGAGGGCTCCGGAAATTTCGACCACCTGGGGTTCTTTAACGTGCACCCAAATCTGAGCACACGGGCCTACAACATTTCCGCCTCCATCGGAAATGCAGCTGCCGCAGCCGGGATTCGAACCCGCGACCTGCGGGTCAGCAGCCGAGTACCTTAGCCACTAGACCACCGCGGCGGGGCTGCGGCATTACGCGAAGTACTGTTCTTACAATTAAGAATAAAATATCGCCCCGCCGCGGTGGTCTAGTGGCTAAGGTACTCGGCTGCTGACCCGCAGGTCGCGGGTTCAAATCCCGGCTGCGGCGGCTGCATTTACGATGGAGGCGGAAACGTTGAGGCCCGTAGCTCAGATTTGGGTGCACGTTAAAGAACCCCAGGTGGTCGAAATTTCCGGAGCCCTCCACTACGGTGTCTCTCATAATCATATGGCGGTTTTGTGACGTCAAACCCCACATATCAATCAATTAGGAATAAAAAATAAATCAGGGGATCTTCGAACGTCCTTTTGTAGCGTAGTTTCCTACGTTAAAAATTGCGGAGTTTACTTGGGGAACGTTTTTAAAAATAAATGATGTATATATATTTCCTTCAGAGACGATGGTTGGGAAAGTTGGTGATTCATGGCACACTGCTCAGAAAATACGGGGACTGCGAACTATATGTTAATTATGAACGAATCATATATATGTATACTTGGGGATAATATGAGATGAGCAGAATGAAAGTAAAAGAACACACAAGATATATGAGGTAATAAAGAAAAAAAAAACGTTCTGCTAATGCGCAAAGTGAATGAAAACACTCAGTGGAGTCTGCCGTGCGTGCCATTTCCTAGGCAACCAAGCGCTTTGTCCCAGTTAGCAGAGAACGGTTTGTTGACGCAAGCGTCCGGTTTGCGCGCGCCATTTTCTCTGCTTAAGCAATCAGATGGGTGCGATCGTCTGATTGCCTTTGAACGACATCACCGTTTCAAAAACTTCTTGTGGCAACCACACCTGTTGACCACGAAGAAAATGACAGACACAGGCGTTCCCTGACCAGAACGACGAGAGAGACGGATACAAGTGCAGTCAGGCAACACTTGTTTCTGTCCGTTGCGTCGTGCCAGTTTTAAGTGCGGACAACTTGAAGGGTCCAAGCTGTCGTATGCTGAACCGTATGCTGCAGCATGTGATTGTATGCTTTCATCGCTTGGCGTAGCACAGGCAAGACCGCCTATAAAAAAAAAGGGGGGGGGGGGATAGGAGGCAAGCGAGAAATAGAACGATAGATAAAGAAAGAAAAAGAAATAGGAATAAGGAAAAAGAAGTGGATGACCTTAATTTTAGGTCGTGTGGTCCCATGCCGCCAATTTCCCACAGCGTGGGTGCCCTCCTAAGCGACTACAACTTCGTTCTGCCGAGCACCAGGCCGGAAGTGCGCTTGTACCTATTTAACCAGTAGGTACCTGGCGGCAGCAATCCTCTGCCTCCCACAGCAGTGGCAGATGCTCAACTATTTCACCAAGGCTGTGGTGGGTTAAGGTACTCTCAGGGGCCTTCGCAGAACCTTACGGGTACCTTTTTGAGATGAGTACCCAGAAACAGCCGAGCGCCAGGTCGGTGTACTCCTCTACCCCTGGAAAAAACCGGTGGGTTCCCGGTCGCCACTGTGAATCGAACCCGGCACCTTCTGCATTGGAAGCCGGCGCTCTAACTATATGTAGCCGCTTCTTTTTTTTTGGGGGGGGGGGGGGGGTAAACAGAGAGAGATAAGAGGAAACGAAGTGAAAACAAGAGAAAAAACAAACAAAGATACGATGAAAGAAAAAAAAAACTGAAGAGGAAACGAAGAAGACTGCCCAGCTCCGCACTCTTTTTGGTCTTGGCACCCTCAGTGCAAAGCTGCATTAATTGTTTTTCTGTACAGTCTAAAACGACAATTTATTCCAGCCTTTCCAAACTTCCATTTGACCTCTACGACGGGAGTCTCTCGGTAGTCGATGCATAAACTCTTTCAATAAATAACCAAATAAGTTTGTTTATTTAATACCTGTTCAACACTTGCGACAGGATTATGGTTAGAGTCATCGAGTGTGTGATAACATAGAATAGAAGTAGAACCATGTACAATATACATTACTAACGAATCTAAATGCAACGTCGTTTTTTTAGGAATTGATCATAATACCTGCGTCATGTCACTTAAAATATGGCCGATAAAGGTAATATTAGCTCTGATCTAAGCGTCCAAGTCGAAATAACACCAATATTCCGTGAATTGTAGATGCTGGAAACGAAAGTCGGTGCATTGTTTCGCCTTAAGTTTTCGCCATAAACTAACTGTACACCAAGCACTGCAACAAAATCATGTTATAAAAAGACTGCAATAGCCTAAATAAAAAAGAACGAAAAAATTTATACATGATCACATTTACACACGTTGCGAATTGTGAGAATAAAGTAGAAGAAAAATACCACAGCGCCTTCGGCAACACATCGCAAGGAAAATGGCTAAGGCTTGGTACATTTAGCAGCACGAATGGAAGAAATAGTTGACATAATTTTATCAAGCATATAGTTTATTTAGTGCGCATAAGTTACGTAATAAATAGAATAAAATTAGTTATACATTCGTATCGCCAATTTTTTATGAAGAATATTCAATTTTTCCTCTCTAAGTCATGATTTGCCCCCCCCCCCCCCGCCCCCAAAATACTGCTTCAGTGTATGTGTATGTTTTTTGCTTCCTTGCTGGAGATGTGTGTTTTATGCAGCCCTTTTTCACGTTCTTTGTACATTATAGGATTTCTTGTATGTTAGCAAGAAGTCCTTCAAGATGTTTCGTAGCGCTTTTTTTTTTCTACTTATCCGTGCAGTATCTGTCGTAATGGTAGTGCACTGATATGAAGAGGCACTCTCTTTGTAATAGGTTATTTTTAATCTGCTGTTTAAATATATGCACTGTACCTATACCACCGACTTATTGTAACGCTCGTATGGAATGCTTCCTTAGTTATTTAGGGTATATGAATAGCAGTAAAAAAAATTGGTGCACCACTACATTTTATTGATCAGTATTGTGAAAGTACATATTCTGAAAGTGTGGTCTGAGAGCCATCTCTTCGCTGTACGGTATAAGGCTCAATAGTCAGTGCTGCTTGCTTGTAGGTACGTTGCATAAGAATCAATTTAAAATAGTCCGGATATTTCTTTTTTTCCCTTCGTTTCATGTAACGGTAGAAGACAGGCGTGGTTTGCAAAGTGCCTGAATGCATCTCTGGGAACAATCAATGTTTTTTTACCACTACTACCTTGAGCAAAACATGCCCGAATCTGTGGGAATATTCCCGATTATTTTAATATCTTGCGACGAGATTGTGCGCCCAGCGCGAGTTTATTGCGGAACTAACCCGGTCGCCAACAATAACGATGGAATCTAATATGTCACATCGTATAAATACCGACGCGCTTCACTGCTGATAAAATTAACGAAGACCTAGGATTGTGTTGTGACCTAGGATTGTGACCCAGGACAAAGACCAAGTATTTTGTTGGATTGTGACCTAGGACAACTGTAATAAAGAATTCGCAGAACTTGAAGCTTTAAAAACAACTAAGTGGTCGCATACCTGTCTCGACGGTGCCGAAAATCCCGACTTCTTCACAATTTCAATCCAGAATTCTGTTTTGACAGCGTAGGTTTCGCGTGACAAACTACTGAAAACGGGGAGTGGCAAGCAGCTTTTTGCATAGCATGGCTTTGTATAGTATAGCTGAGTGAAGGAAAGGAATGCGAGGGTGAGGAGGACTGATTGGGTGCAGAGAAGAGAAAGGCGCAAGTGAGCGGGTCAATTATATAAAAAAAAATTGGCAGATCCCACGTAAAGTGGAAATCGATATGTGAAGCACGAATGGGGAAGGTTGATATGCCATTTTCAAATCAGCACAATGTTACGAGGCGGACGTAAATTATGCCGTACATGACTTCCATGTCATGATTATCATGTTTGGACGCGTCATTTACCTTCGTCGTCTATTCACGTCACGTGATACCAAATTTGGTATATGTGGAGCTAGTGAAACGGCCACGAGCACGCTATGAGCGTAGTATGTAGTGATGTTTTACATGACGTGCGTGTCATGATTATCGTGTTTGCACTAGCCATAAACTTTCGTAATCAATTCCTGTCACGTAATACAAAATTTGGTTTATGTGAAGCTAGCAAAACGGCCGTGAGTGCACCATGAGCGTGGTGTGTAGTCATGACTTACTTGAGATGCATGTCATGATTACCACGTTAGAGTCTGTCAGTTATGTTCGCCATGCAGTCATGTGCATACCATACCAATTTTGCAATATATCACGTGAAAGAATCCACCGCACGAGCAGCAAGACCATTAAGCGTAAATCATGACATTCATGACATACATATTATGATTTTCTTCTTATAACTAGTCACTTATGCTCGATATACAGTCGTGTTATGCCACACAAATTTTGGCATCGATGCCGCTATCGAAACAGCCAGGAAAGCTAAAAGTCGTAGATAGATAGATAGATAGATAGATAGATAGATAGATAGATAGATAGATAGATAGATAGATAGTTAGATAGATATATAGATAGGCAGATAGATAGATAGATAGATAGATAGATAGATAGATAGATAGATAGATAGATAAATACACTTAAAGTCGCTGAAGTTCGCTTAGCAATGCTTGGCATTTAATAACAATAACAAGCAGTGGTAGAGGTAGTGCAGGGTGAGGGTGAGTGATGTTATGGCAAGGAAGAAGGAAAGAATGAGAGAGGACAATATAAAAAAGAGATAAAAATTGAAAGATGAAAGCCAGTTTGTGGCATTTTCTTGCCAACTCCGATATTTACTCAGATTTCACAGGCGTGAAACTGGCTTCAATTTTGTTAAGCCATCGATATTCAGTTTCGGTTTCAACATCGTTAAGGTCAATGGCGAACACTTGAGATATGCATCTAAATTTTTTCAGCAACAATGCACTGCAACAAAGTTTTTATTGAAGCTAATAATAAGATTGTTTTCTTTAATTGAAACCTTTCCAACGTGATTCCAGCGTGAAAGAGATAAAAAGAGAGATAAATTTTTTCTCATGTCTCAGTTATAAAACAAAGCTCATTCGTTAATTAATTGCTTTGACATGTATTAAGCGTTTTGGTGAATAGAATATCGAATAAAACTAGGAAAACTAGACAGTGTGCTCAAAGAAGCCAACTTAGCACTGCTCACCTGTTTTTTTTTTTTCACTGCATGTCATCGTTCTAAGTCGTTGCGATTGGCTCTAATAGAGATACCCATTCACTATTATTTCTGGCATGGTATTTCCAAAGCCCCAGAATGCAGCGTATAATCTCGCCTCGCAGCTGCGCTCCAGGTCGTACACTTACGCCTACAGCCTCTCAGCAGCGGGCGCTCGGCGAACTGGTAGTATAGAGGAACCGAGCAAACGCGAAAGACAGTATATGGTTATAGACTCGTGGAAGGGGAAGCGGGCAAGACAGGGTCGTGCTGTATATTTTACGACATCTGATTGCTTTTTTCCTGAGTGCGCGGAGAGAGATTGGGTGAATTGAGTGTCCGCCACAGAAACGTGGCTGAGGCAGCACCCTATAGCGGACGCTGATGACGATGTCACCCAATAAGAAAAAGAAGGTCTCCGGCCGGTGCAGAGAGCGCTGCACGCACGAGGAGTGGACGTGTCGCTGTCAATGTTCTGTGGAAGCCGGACAGCGCAATGACCCTACAAAGTCGACTGCTTGAATAGGATTGTCTTGTACGTTACATTTTGGCGCCGGCAGAGCCGGACTGGTAGAAATGAAGGAAAAGGTGTTTTGCTGAGATGTTGTAGTGTGAATTGTGAGAGCCTTCAAAATGAAAAATAAAAAAAAATCGCGCTCAATCAAGTAGTCTAAAAAAAAGATAGAAATTCGAACTGCTCGATCAAAAAAGCAGAATCATAGAATACATGATGCTTTCCAGAGCACATCTTGCGACTGTTTTACAAAGACCTAAAAGTACCCATGAAGCACGCATTCAAACTGGCGACATTCCCATCTCTACGTGAAGCCTTATGGGGAAGCAGTTTTTCCATAACGACAGTTGTCGCGTCCTTCGTTTGGCGTGCGAGTATTGAGAAGCGGCAACGCATATAAGACAGCTGCAATGTAGTTTCTTATATAAGAAGGACCGTGCACTGAACGGTGACCCTGACGATCATAATGAGCATATACTGATGTTGAAGACGAATGCTCAGTATGGTGCTCTTTAATATACGTAAATGAACATGCACACGAAGCTGTCACTTTTAGCAGCCGCGGGTAATGTTTGACGTACACACTTGCAGCCAATCAATAATTTGCGCTTAACAAAACCCCAGAACTACACGATCATGTACGAGTAACCTTACCAAAAAACAAGAATGTTCTTCTGATATTTTTATATTAATGTATTATAAGATTATTAAGCTTACCTGCATTGTAACCTGAGCTTGGCAACGTTCAACACCCGAACCACATCTAGTGAGGCAAATCTAGCTGTACTATTCGAGGAGCTAGAGGGTGTTAAATGGGATGTAATAGGGCTCAGTGAGGTTAGGAGGATATATGAGGCCTATACGGTGCTACAGAATTGGCGCGTACTTTGCTATCGGAACATAGCTGGCAATATAGAGGAATACTATAGCATAATGAAACGGTGGTGGTATCGTAATTAAACTCAATAGGAGATACAAGATGAAGGCGGTGCAGGCTTACGCGCCTACATCCGGCCATGATGACGCGTCAGTTGAAAGCTTCTATGAAGACGTCGAATCGGCAATGAGTAAGATAAAAAGACAGTATACTGTTGTGATCGGAGCCTTCAATGCAAAGGTAGGTAAGAAGCAGGCTGGAGACCAGGCAGTAGGGGATTATGACATCGATACCAGAAAATGCCAGAGGGGAGCTATTGGTAGAATTCGCAGAACGCTATAATTTATGAATCTTCAATACTTTCTACCGAAAACGAGGGAACCATAAAAGGACATGGACGAGCCCTAACGGCAAAGATAAAACATGGAGGAGCCCTAATGGCGAAAATAAGAACGAAATAGACTTTACACAGGGTGCACACCAAGGCATCGCGCAGGATGTGCAAGTGCTTGGCAAGGTACGATGCAGTGATCATAGAATGGCATGGTCTCGAATTCGTCTAGACTTGAAGAAAGAACGACAGAAACTGATACGCAAGAAGCCAATCAATGAGCTAGCACTGAGAGGGAGAGTACAGGAATTCAGAGTCTCGCTCCAGAACTCGTACTCCGCTCTTATCAAAGAAACCAGCCTTAGTTTTCACACAATGATATGACAATCTGACGAGTATCATTACGGAGTGCGCAGTATTAGACAGGACACTGGCAAGCTGTCCCAGGAGATGAAGAACATCCGTAAGAAGTGTCAAAGTATGAAAGCCTCGAATACAACAGACAAAATAGACATGGTAGAGCTTTCGAAGTTGATTAATTAGCGTAAGGTATCCGATGTAAGAAGGTATAACATGGAGAGAATTGAACACGCTCTGACGAACGGAGGCAGCGTCAAAGCAGTGAAGAGGATACTCAGGAGAGGCAAAAACCAGATGTATGCACAATAGGCAAGGAAGGGAAAATAACTACCAATATAGATAGGATCGTTAAAATATCGGAGTAGTTTTACAAAGATCTGTAGAGTAGCCAGGGCAGCCATGACTTTAATATAAGAACTAGCAGCAACACTCATGACACCCCACCAGTAATAATACAAGAAGTCACAAAAATCCTTGGAGAACATGTAAATAGGCAAAGCTGCTGATCCTGGTGAGGATCAGGTGAAATCACATCTGCTGAAAGATGAAGGACAGACTGTGTTAGAAAAACTAGCCACCCAGTTTACCAGGTGTCTCCTGACGGGAACTCCTCCCTGTTGTGCTTCCTGAGAAAGACAGACTTGTGTGAACGCATCTGACGTGCGGTAGAGTTCTACACGCTGCAGTGAAATTACTGTCAGTCTCTTCCCCACCTTTTTTTCTTTTCCCTCTCTTCCTTCTTTCCCGTCTTTCTTGTCTCTTTCTCTAATCCCCCAGTGTAGGGTAGCCAACCGCATGTCTTCCTGGTTAACCTCCCTGCCTTCTCCCTTTTGTTGCTTCCTCCCCCCCCCTGACGGGAAGAATACCGGAATCTTGGGAGATTGCTAACATCAACTTAATACATAAGAGAGGAGATGACAAGGACTTGAAGAATTACACGCCGATCAGCTTACTCTCCGTCGTATACAAGCTACTGTCAAAGGTAATTGCTAACATAATTAAGACAACATTAGAATTCAATCAACCAAAGGAACAAGCAGGATTTCGAACAGGCTACTCAACAATCGACTACATTCATACTATCAGTCAGGTAATAGAGAGATGCTCAGAATGCAGCCAACCATTATACATAGCCTTGATAGATTACGAGAGGGCGTTCGACTCAGTAGAAAGATCAGCAGTCATGCAGACACTGCGGAATCAAGGCGTCGACGAAGCATATGTAAACATCCTGGAAGTAATCTACAGGGAATCAACTGCTACCATATTGCTTCATAAAGAAAGCAACAGAATACCAATCAAGAAGGGTGTAAGGCAGGGGAATACAATCTCCCCAATGCTATTTACCGCGTGCTTACAGGAGGTGTTCAGAGGCCTAGAATGAGAAAAGTAAGGGATAAGAGTTGGAGAGTACCTTAGTAACCTGCATTTCGACCATGACATTGCATTGCTGAGTAACTCAGGGGAGGAATTGCAACTCATGATTACGGAATTAGACAACGAGAGCAGAAAAGACTTAAAGTTAATCTGCAGAAAACGGAAGTAAAGTACAACCACCTCGGAAGAGAACATCGCTTCGAGTTAGGTAATAGTGCACTTGAAGTTGTAAAAGACTATGTCTACTTAGGGACAGGCAATAACCACGGAGCCGAACCACGAGATTGAAGTATATCTAGAAAAATAAGAATGAGTTGGAGCACATTTGGTAAGCACTCTCAAATCATGGAAGTTAGATTGCCACTATCCCTCAAGAGGAAGGTATATGACAGCTGCATCTTGCTGGTACTTAGCTATAGAGCAGAAACATGGAGGCTTACAAAGAGGGCTTAGCTTAAATTAAGGACGACGCAGCCAGCGATGGAAAGGAAAATAATAGGCGTAACCTTAAGAGACAAGAAGAGAGCAGAGTGGATCAGGGAAGAAACCGGGGTTAAGGATATCATAGTTGAAATAAAGGAGAGGAAATGGACATGGCTTGGGCATGTAGCCATGTAGGGCGTAGACAGAATAACTGCTGGCCATTAAGGGTAACTAACTGGCGTCCGAGAGAAGGCAAGCGGGTTAGAGGGAGACAGAAGGTTAGGTGGGCAGATGAGATTAAGAAGTTTGCGGATATAAAATGGCAGCAGCAAACACAGGACCGAGTTGACTGCCGGAACATGGGAGAGGCGTTTGTACGGTAGTGGTCGTAGTCAGGCTGATGATGATGATGATGATGAAGCTTTCCTGACTCCTGTGTTACTACTCAGGCTAGAGGAAACCCGCATTCACACACACACACACACACACACACACACACACACACACACACACACACACACACACGCACACACACGCACGCACAACAGTGGAATTGCTTCAAAATTTGGCGCGCATCGACTGCCTGTATTTATAGGGATAATCGCTTTCACCGCGTATATACGGCCTAAATCACACGAAATTCGTTTGTAATTGAAAGAATAGGAAAAATGAGAAGGACATAAGAACGAGCAAGGTAAATGAACCATCTGGATATAAGGAATGGTCAATGCAATCGTCAAACACTGCCACAGCTTGCGTTGTCTACGCGAGAAAAATCTCTTCACTTTCCGACGAGGAGTCAGTGGTGCGGATTGGCGACACTTCCGCTCCGGTTGGCGCGGACGTGCGGCTGACGGCGGTGGCCGTCTTTGTCTAGCACGTCTGCATAAACATGAGACTGGGTGGGGATTCCGCGCTGGTGAGCCCAATGCTGCGCATGCAGATGGCGTCGAGGCGGTCATGAAATCTGACGTAGCAGTCTGTTTCTTTCGAAGAACGTCGCTGCCGCGTCGCGCGCTCATCTGGACGCACAAATATACAAATGCTTCGCGTCAGCTCCCCCTGCACAAGGATTTATACATACCTATATATGTATGAATGCAGCCTAGTGTGCGCACATTCCGCGAAACGAATGCCTATACGTGTCAGCGTATTGTTCTTTTTTTCTTCGTGCACCCACGCGCGTTTGCCGGAAACATTGTCCGTAAACACTGGATAGCCTCGCCCTGCAGTTGTTGTCTGGACAGCCAAATCTTCGTGCCTTGCCAGCAAGTGCAACGCGCTGCGTCCGCACAGAAAGACATTTTGTGTGTCAATTTCCCCAGACCGTTTCTATGTAGGTTGCTGCATATTGAGTAGACCCTTGGTCGTCAACTCACCCCTGTTCTGGATACGAACACGTCGGTGATTGTGTACAGTAATCTTATTTTTTTCAGGCATCTTTCACTGACTTGACTTAAGACATGTACTTCGCAGAGGTAAGGTAGAATGCATGTATATACCCACTTAGAAGTGATTTTGTAATGTTGATGGAGGTAAGTTAATTCAACATAAAAAAGAAAACCCGTTTCGTATACAGCACGCAGTGTATATTTCGTTTACGTATACGGACGACACTTCGTATTTTTTGGGAACATCAAATAAATATAACCAAACAAGATTACTTCATTCAACCTTGAGGTAAACTAGACGCAGCTGCACTATACTTGCAAGTTTTCTTCATTCCATAAAAAAAAGGAAGGTTGGGTCACGTGTCAAGTTGTTTGTTCGCATGAAAATTCGAAAATGGTATGCATAGTTGTTGAGCCGCGACTACACCATGTTGTCCTTTCACACATACTTTGAACCCTGAAAAACGTTTTTTGAGACAGCTGACTTTCCCACAAGAAGACCATATGGAGGAGAAAAGTCTGCTACACAAGACCCAGCCAGATTATGCACACACACACACACACACACACACACACACACACACACACACACACACACACACA